>NC_091207.1:34935300-35007800 GCF_040958095.1 Procambarus clarkii
ACTTGAGATCACAAGTTTATTAGCCCTGGGGTACTATTTTCAATTCGTCACTGGACAGATGGACGGAGAGTGAGGGGAGCACGTGGCTTCAAGCTGTTTATGACCCCGAGGGTTAGACCGTGACAAAAGACAGGGATGACCCAAAGGGAGGGAAGGCAAGCAAGAGAAGGAAAGCACGAGATAGTCACAAGACAATGTCCACTATTCACTTGACACAAGATAATGTCCACTATACACAAGACAATGTCCATTATTCACTAGATACAAGACAATGACCACTATACACTAGACACAAGACAATGACCACTATACACTAGACACAAGACAATGACAACAATACACTAGACACAAGACAATGACCACTATACACTAAACACAAGACAATGACCACTATACACAAGGTACAAGACAATGACCACTATACACTAGACACAAGTCAATGACCACTGTACACTAGTTACAAGACAATGACAACTATACACTAGACACAAGTCAATGTACACTATACACTAGACACAAGACAATGACCACTATACACTAGTCACAAGTCAATGTACACTATACACTAGACACAAGACAATGACCACTATACACTAGTCACAAGACGATGACCACTATACAATAGTCAAGACAATATCCACTATTCAGTAGACACAATACAATGACTACTATACACTAGACACAAGACAATGACCACTGTACACTAGTTACAAGACAATGACCACTATACACTAGACACAAGACAATGACCACTGTACACTAGTTACAAGACAATGACCACTATACACTAGACAAAAGACAATGACCACTATACACTAGTCAAAAGACAATGACCACTATACACTAGTCACAAGACAATGACCACTATACACTAGTTACAAGACAATGACCACTATACACTAGACACAAGACAATGTACACTATTCACTTGACACAAGACAATGACCACTATACACTAGACACAAGACAATGTCCACTATACACTAGACACAAGACAATGTCCACTATACACTAGACACAAAACAATGACCACTATACACTAGTCACAAGACAATGTCCACTATACACAAGTCACAAGACAATGTCCACTATATACACGGCAATGACCACAATACACTAGACACAAGACAATGACCACTATACACTAGACACAAGACAATGACCACTATACACTAGTCACAGGACAATGTCCACTATACACTAGACACAAGACAATGACCACTATACACTAGACACAATACAATGACCACTATACACTAGACACAAGGCAATGTACACTATACACAAGTCACAAGACTATGTCCACTATACACAAGACAATGACCACTATACACTAGTCACAAGATAATGACCACTTTACACTAGATACAAGACAATGACCACCATACAATAGTGATAAGATAATGTTCACTATACACTAGACACAAGACAATGACCACTATACACTAGACACAAGACAATGACCACTATACATTAGTCACAAGACAATGCCCACTATACACTAGACACAAGACAATGACCATTATACACTAGACACAAGACAATGACCACTATACACTAGTCACAAGACAATGTCCACTATACACTAGACACAAGACAATATCTGCTATACACAAGACACAAGACAATGTCCACTATACAATAGACACAAGACAATGACCACTATACATTAGTCACAAGACAATGCCCACTATACACTAGACACAATACAATGACCACTATACACTAGACACAAGGCAATGTACACTATACACAAGTCACAAGACTATGTCCACTATACACAAGACAATGACCACTATACACTAGTCACAAGATAATGACCACTTTACACTAGATACAAGACAATGACCACCATACAATAGTGATAAGATAATGTTCACTATACACTAGACACAAGACAATGACCACTATACACTAGACACAAGACAATGACCACTATACATTAGTCACAAGACAATGCCCACTATACACTAGACACAAGACAATGACCATTATACACTAGACACAAGACAATGACCACTATACACTAGTCACAAGACAATGTCCACTATACACTAGACACAAGACAATATCTGCTATACACAAGACACAAGACAATGTCCACTATACAATAGACACAAGACAATGACCACAATGCACTAGACACAAGACAATGACCACAATACACTAGACACAAGAAAATGACCACTATACACTAGTCACAAGACAATGACCATTATACACTAAACACAAGACAATGACCACTATACACTAGTCACAAGACAATGTCCACTATACACTAGACAGAAGACAATGACCACTATACACTAGACACAAGACAATGACCACTATACACTAGTCACAAGACAATGACCATTATACACTAAACACAAGACAATGACCACTATACACTAGTCACAAGACAATGTCCACTATACACTAGACACAAGACAATATCTGCTATACACAAGACACAAGACAATGTCCACTATACAATAGACACAAGACAATGACCACAATGCACTAGACACAAGACAATGACCACTATACACTAGACACAAGAAAATGACCACTATACACTACTCACAAGACAATGTCCACTATACATTTGACACAAGACAATAACAATTATACACTAGACACAAGGCAATGACCACTATACACTAGTCACAGGACAATGGCCACTATACACTAGACACAAGACAATGACCACTATACATTTCACACAAGACAATGACCACTATACACTAGTCACAGGACAATGTCCACTATACACTAGACAAAAGCCAATGACCACTATACACTAGACACAAGACGATGTCCACTATACACTAAACAAAAGACAATGTCCACTATTCACTACACACAAGACAATGACCACTATACACTAGACACATGACAATGTCCACTATACACTAGACACAAGACAATGACCACTATACACTAAACACAAGACAATGACCACTATACACTACACACACGACAATGTCCACTAAACATTAGACACAAGATAATGTCCACTATACACTAGTTACAAGACAATGACCACTATACACTAGTTACAAGACAATGACTACTATACACTAGACACAAGACAATGACCACTATACACTAGACACAAGGAAATGTCCACTATACACCAGACACAAACCAATGACCACTATACATTAGTCACAAGACAATGACCACTATACACTAGACTTAAGACAATGAACACTATACACTAGACACAAGGCAATGTCCACTATACACTAGTCACAAGACAATGTCCACTATACACTAGACACAAGACAATGACCACTATACACTAGTCACAAGACAATGTCCACTATACACTAGACACAAGACAATGACCACTATACACTTGACACAAGACAATGACCACTGTACACTAGACATAAGACAATGACCATTATATACTAGACACAAGACAATGACAACTATACACTAGTCACAAGACAATGACCACTATACACTTGACACACGACAATGACCACTGTACACTATACACAAGACAATGAACACTATACACTAGACACAAGACAATGACCACTATACACTTGACACAAGACAATGACCACTATACACTAGACATAAGACAATGACCATAATACACTAGACACAAGACAATGACAACTATATACTAGTCACAAGACAATGACCACTACACACAAGGCACAAGACAATGTCCAATATTAACTAGACACAAGACAATGACCACTATATACTAGTTTCAAGACAATGACCACTATACACTAGACACAAGACAATGACCACTATACACTAGTCACACGACAATGTCCACTATACATTTGACACAAGACAATAACAATTATACACTAGACACAAGGCAATGACCACTATACACTAGTCACAGGACAATAGCCACTATACACTAGACACAAGACAATGACTACTATACATTTCACACCAGACAATGACCACTATACACTAGTCACAGGACAATGTCCACTATACACTAGACACAAGCCAATGACCACTATACACTAGACACAAGACGATGTCCACTATACACTAGACAAAAGACAATGTCCACTATTCACTACACACAAGACAATGACCACTATACACTAGACACATGACAATGTCCACTATACACTAGACACAAGACAATGACCACTATACACTAAACACAAGACAATGACCACTATACACTACACACACGACAATGTCCACTAAACATTAGACACAAGATAATGTCCACTATACACTAGTTACAAGACAATGACCACTATACACTAGTTACAAGACAATGACCACTATACACTAGACACAAGACAATGACCACTATACACTAGACACAAGGAAATGTCCACTATACACCAGACACAAAACAATGACCACTATACATTAGTCACAAGACAATGACCACTATACACTAGACTTAAGACAATGAACACTATACACTAGACACAAGGCAATGTCCACTATACACTAGTCACAAGACAATGTCCACTATACACTAGACACAAGACAATGACCACTATACACTTGACACAAGACAATGACCACGGTACACTAGACATAAGACAATGACCATTATATACTAGACACAAGACAATGACAACTATACACTAGTCACAAGACAATGACCACTATACACTTGACACAAGACAATGACCACTGTACACTATACACAAGACAATGAACACTATACACTAGACACAAGACAATGACTACTATACACTTGACACAAGACAATGACCACTATACACTAGACATAAGACAATGACCATAATACACTAGACACAAGACAATGACAACTATACACTAGTCACAAGACAATGACCACTACACACAAGGCACAAGACAATGTCCAATATTAACTAGACACAAGACAATGACCACTATATACTAGTTTCAAGACAATGACCACTATACACTAGACACAAGACAATGACCACTATACATTAGTCACAAGACAAAGTCAACTATTCCCTTGACACAAAACAATGACCACTATACACTAGACACAAGACAATGTCCACTATACACTAGACACAAGACAATGTCCACTATACACTATACACTAGACACAAGACAATGTCCACTATACACTAGACACAAGACAATGACCACTATACACTAGACACATGACAATGTCCACTATACACAAGACAATGACCATTATACACTAGTTACAAGACAATGACCACTATACACTATACACAAGAAAATGACCACTGTACACTAGACACAATAAAACGACCACTATACACTAGACACAAGACAATGACCACTATACACTAGACACAAGACAATGACCACTATACACTAGACACAAGACAATGACCACAATATACTAGGCACATGACAATGACCACTATACACTAGACACAAGACAATGACCACTATACACTAGACACAAAATAATGACCACTATACACAAGTCAAAAGACAAATACCACTATACACTAGTCACAGGACAATGATCCCTATACACTAGTCACAACACAATGTCCACTATACACAAGACAGAAGACAATGTCCACTATGCACTGGACATAAGACAATAACCACTATACAATAGTTACAAGACAATGACCACTATACACTAGACGCAAGACAATGTCCACTATTCACAAGACACAAGACAATGTTCACTATACACTATACATAAGACAATGAAAACTATACACTAGTCAAAAAATAATGACCACTATACACTAGACACAAGACAATGACCACTATACAGTAGTCACAAGACAATGACCACTATACACTAGACACAATACAATGACCACTATACACTAGACACAAGGCAATGTACACTATACACAAGTCACAAGACAATGTCCACTATACACAAGACAATGACCACTATACACTAGTCACAAAATAATGACCACTTTACACTAGATACATGACAATGACCACCATACACTAGTGATAAGATAATGTTCACTGTACCCTAGACACAAGACAACGCCCACTATACACTAGACACAAGACAATGACCATTATACACTAGACACAAGACAATGACCACTATACACTAGTCACAAGACAATGTCCACTATACACTAGACAGAAGACAATGACCACTATACACTAGACACAAGACAATGACCACTATACACTAGTCACAAGACAATGACCATTATACACTAAACACAAGACAATGACCACTATACACTAGTCACAAGACAATGTCCACTATACACTAGACACAAGACAATATCTGCTATACACAAGACACAAGACAATGTCCACTATACAATAGACACAAGACAATGACCACAATGCACTAGACACAAGACAATGACCACTATACACTAGACACAAGAAAATGACCACTATACACTACTCACAAGACAATGTCCACTATACATTTGACACAAGACAATAACAATTATACACTAGACACAAGGCAATGACCACTATACACTAGTCACAGGACAATGGCCACTATACACTAGACACAAGACAATGACCACTATACATTTCACACAAGACAATGACCACTATACACTAGTCACAGGACAATGTCCACTATACACTAGACAAAAGCCAATGACGACTATACACTAGACACAAGACGATGTCCACTATACACTAAACAAAAGACAATGTCCACTATTCACTACACACAAGACAATGACCACTATACACTAGACACATGACAATGTCCACTATACACTAGACACAAGACAATGACCACTATACACTAAACACAAGACAATGACCACTATACACTACACACACGACAATGTCCACTAAACATTAGACACAAGATAATGTCCACTATACACTAGTTACAAGACAATGACCACTATACACTAGTTACAAGACAATGACTACTATACACTAGACACAAGACAATGACCACTATACACTAGACACAAGGAAATGTCCACTATACACCAGACACAAACCAATGACCACTATACATTAGTCACAAGACAATGACCACTATACACTAGACTTAAGACAATGAACACTATACACTAGACACAAGGCAATGTCCACTATACACTAGTCACAAGACAATGTCCACTATACACTAGACACAAGACAATGACCACTATACACTAGTCACAAGACAATGTCCACTATACACTAGACACAAGACAATGACCACTATACACTTGACACAAGACAATGACCACTGTACACTAGACATAAGACAATGACCATTATATACTAGACACAAGACAATGACAACTATACACTAGTCACAAGACAATGACCACTATACACTTGACACACGACAATGACCACTGTACACTATACACAAGACAATGAACACTATACACTAGACACAAGACAATGACCACTATACACTTGACACAAGACAATGACCACTATACACTAGACATAAGACAATGACCATAATACACTAGACACAAGACAATGACAACTATACACTAGTCACAAGACAATGACCACTACACACAAGGCACAAGACAATGTCCAATATTAACTAGACACAAGACAATGACCACTATGTACTAGTTTCAAGACAATGACCACTATACACTAGACACAAGACAATGACCACTATACACTAGTCACACGACAATGTCCACTATACATTTGACACAAGACAATAACAATTATACACTAGACACAAGGCAATGACCACTATACACTAGTCACAGGACAATGGCCACTATACAATAGACACAAGACAATGACTACTATACATTTCACACCAGACAATGACCACTATACACTAGTCACAGGACAATGTCCACTATACACTAGACACAAGCCAATGACCACTATACACTAGACACAAGACGATGTCCACTATACACTAGACAAAAGACAATGTCCACTATTCACTACACACAAGACAATGACCACTATACACTAGACACATGACAATGTCCACTATACACTAGACACAAGACAATGACCACTATACACTAAACACAAGACAATGACCACTATACACTACACACACGACAATGTCCACTAAACATTAGACACAAGATAATGTCCACTATACACTAGTTACAAGACAATGACCACTATACACTAGTTACAAGACAATGACCACTATACACTAGACACAAGACAATGACCACTATACACTAGACACAAGGAAATGTCCACTATACACCAGACACAAAACAATGACCACTATACATTAGTCACAAGACAATGACCACTATACACTAGACTTAAGACAATGAACACTATACACTAGACACAAGGCAATGTCCACTATACACTAGTCACAAGACAATGTCCACTATACACTAGACACAAGACAATGACCACTATACACTTGACACAAGACAATGACCACTGTACACTAGACATAAGACAATGACCATTATATACTAGACACAAGACAATGACAACTATACACTAGTCACAAGACAATGACCACTATACACTTGACACAAGACAATGACCACTGTACACTATACACAAGACAATGAACACTATACACTAGACACAAGACAATGACTACTATACACTTGACACAAGACAATGACCACTATACACTAGACATAAGACAATGACCATAATACACTAGACACAAGACAATGACAACTATACACTAGTCACAAGACAATGACCACTACACACAAGGCACAAGACAATGTCCAATATTAACTAGACACAAGACAATGACCACTATATACTAGTTTCAAGACAATGACCACTATACACTAGACACAAGACAATGACCACTATACATTAGTCACAAGACAAAGTCAACTATTCCCTTGACACAAAACAATGACCACTATACACTAGACACAAGACAATGTCCACTATACACTAGACACAAGACAATGTCCACTATACACTATACACTAGACACAAGACAATGTCCACTATACACTAGACACAAGACAATGACCACTATACACTAGACACATGACAATGTCCACTATACACAAGACAATGACCATTATACACTAGTTACAAGACAATGACCACTATACACTATACACAATAAAACGACCACTATACACTAGACACAAGACAATGACCACTATACACTAGACACAAGACAATGACCACTATACACTAGACACAAGACAATGACCACAATATACTAGGCACATGACAATGACCACTATACACTAGACACAAGACAATGACCACTATACACTAGACACAAAATAATGACCACTATACACAAGTCAAAAGACAAATACCACTATACACTAGTCACAGGACAATGATCCCTATACACTAGTCACAACACAATGTCCACTATACACAAGACAGAAGACAATGTCCACTATGCACTGGACATAAGACAATAACCACTATACAATAGTTACAAGACAATGACCACTATACACTAGACGCAAGACAATGTCCACTATTCACAAGACACAAGACAATGTTCACTATACACTATACATAAGACAATGAAAACTATACACTAGTCAAAAAATAATGACCACTATACACTAGACACAAGACAATGACCACTATACAGTAGTCACAAGACAATGACCACTATACACTAGACACAATACAATGACCACTATACACTAGACACAAGGCAATGTACACTATACACAAGTCACAAGACAATGTCCACTATACACAAGACAATGACCACTATACACTAGTCACAAAATAATGACCACTTTACACTAGATACATGACAATGACCACCATACACTAGTGATAAGATAATGTTCACTGTACCCTAGACACAAGACAATGACCACTATACACTAGACACAAGACAATGTCCACTATACAGTAGTCACAAGACAATGACCACTATACACTAGTGACAAGACAATGTCCATTATACAGAACTCAATGACCACTATACACTAGACACAAGACAATGACCACTATTCACTAGACACAAGACAATGACCACTATACACTAGTCACAAGACAATGTCCACTATACATTTGACACAAGACAATAACAACTATACACTAGACACAAGACAATGACCACTATACACTAGACACAAGACAATGACCACTATACATTTCACACAAGACAATGACCACTATACACTAGTCACAGGACAATGTCCACTATACACTAGACACAAGACAATGACCACTATTCACTAGACACAAGACAATGACCACTATACACTAGACACATGACAATGTCCACTACACACTAGACACAAGACAATGACCACTATAAACTAAACACAAGACAATGACCACTATACACTACACACACGACAATGTCCACTAAACACTAGACACAAGATAATGTCCACTATACACTAGTTACAAGACAATGACCACTATACACTAGTTACAAGACAGTGACCACTATACACTAGACAGAAGACAATGACCACTATACACTAGACTTAAGACAATGACCACTATACACTAGACACAAGGCAATGTCCACTATACACTAGCCACAAGACAATGTCCTCTATACACTAGACACAAGACAATGACCACTATACACTAGTCACAAGACAATGTCCACTATACACTAGACACAAGACAATGACCACTATACACTAGACACAAGACAATGACCACTATGCACTTGACACAAGACAATGACCAGTATACACTAGACATAAGACAATGACCATAATATACTAGACACAAGACAATGACAACTATACACTAGTCACAAGACAATGACCACTATACACTTGACAAAAGACAATGACCACTGTACACTAGACACAAGACAATGACCACTATACACTAGACACAAGGCAATGTCCACTATACACTAGTCACAAGACAATGTCCACTATACACTAGACATAAGACAATGACCATAATATACTAGACAGAAGACAATGACAACTAAACACTAGTCACAAGACAATGACCACTATACACAAGGCACAAGACAATGTCCAATTTTGACTAGACACAAGACAATGACCACTATATACTAGTTTCAAGACAATGACCACTTTACACTAGACACAAGACAATGACCACTATACATTAGTCACAAGACAAAGTCAACTATTCACTTGACACAAAACAATGACCACTGTACACTAGACACAAGACAATGTCCACTATACACTAGACACAAGACAATGTCCACTATACACTATACACTAGACACAAGACAATGTTAACTATACACTAGACACAAGACAAAGACCACTATACACTAGACACATGCCAATGTCCACTATACACAAGACAATGACCATTATACACTAGTTACAAGACAATGACCACTATACACTATACACAAGAACATGACCACTGTACACTAGACACAATACAATGACCACTATACGCTAGACACAAGACAATAACCACTATACACTAGACACAAGACAATGACCACTATACACTAGACACAAGACAATGACCACAATATACTAGGCACATGACAATGACCACTATACACTAGACACAAGACAATGACCACTATACAGTAGACAGAAGACAATGACCACTATACACTAGTCAAAAGACAAATACCACTATACACTAGTCACAAGACAATGATCACTATACACTAGTCACAACACAATGTCCACTATACACTAGACAGAAGACAATGTCCACTATGCACTAGACATAAGACAATGACCACTATACAATAGTTACAAGACAATGACCACTATACACTAGACGCAAGACAATGTCCACTATTCACTAGACTCAAGACAATGTTCACTATACACTATACATAAGACAATGACAACTATACACTAGTCACAAAATAATGACCACTATACACTAGACACAAGACAATGGCCACTATACGGTAGTCACAAGACAATGACCACTATACACTAGACACAATACAATGACCACTATACACTAGACACAAGACAATGTACACTATACACAAGTCACAAGACAATGTCCACTATACACACAAGACAATGACCACTATACACTAGTCACAAGATAATTACCACTTTACACTAGATACAAGACAATGACCATGTTACGAACCCGGATCCAGCGTCCGAGCACGGAGCAGTGACGACCGCGCCATCTGTGGGTCAGCTCCCGAAACCCCCACCAAATGGACGACGACACCTGGTGAGGATGACGTGTACTGGCCACAAGGGCCAGTTTCCAGTCCTGTGCAGCTCACAACACCGCCGCCGCTGACCTCTGGTGAGGTGGTGCTCAGACTACAACGCCATCTATGGAGTGGATATGTCGGGCGTTTGTGTCTGAGCCTGTAAGTGAGGTGTTTTAGTGCCCCTGCTATTGATGACGTGTCTGTTTACAGAGTCGACCTGGGACTGCTGTGATGGAAGTTGAGTCAGTCTACCCGAGGCAGCCGTCTCCATACCTTGTGCTTTGCTGCAGCACCTGTGAAGTCGTCCCCCGGAAGAACACTGTGGTGTTACCCTGCCAGTGGAGTGACAGTAGAAGGATTACCCGGGACCGACTGCTGGAGACGATTATCCACTGGGGTACTGAGGACAGGAGAGTGATTTGTGGTATCACACGAGGCTCCTGTCTAGGGCGTTACCCTAATATCGTTCGTGGAGTGGCCTGACCAGCGTTGCGGGTCCGGAACCTGCCAGCAGACCTGCTGAATTTGTGGTTGACGGCCTCCACGGCGGTGCCCCCAGTGGACCTGTGTTTTGGCTGACCTGTGGCCAGGGTAGGCTCAGCTTCTCAGAGGATTCGTTGTGAGGCCACGAAAAAGCACCGAGGATTTAGCACCGAGAGCCTGTATCCAGAGTCTTCAACAGAAGACAATTGTGTATTTCCCCTGTACAGTGTTAATACCCCTCCCCCTGTGCACTCTTTTATATATTATTTATTTGGTGATGGGAACAATTATAGTCTTAAGTTCTTAACTTTCTTTCCCTTCCCCCTTTACGTTTCTTGCGTCATGGATCACATCCCTTGAAAGCCACTACTGGCTTGGGGTCGGATACAACTTCCTCTAACAACATCAGAGTAAGGACCCCGTTGCGTCCCGAGAGGGCCGTAACATAATTGGCATCCCCAGCGGGATCCGTCCCCATGTTAAGTATGTTTGACAGGGGTGGTGAAGTGGCATAATCCCTGTATATAATTCCCCCTGTGTGTGACGATTGTGACGTTATACGTCCTGTGCGGTGCTCAAGAGTGACTAATTACAATATTTTGCAGTGCAGTGTTCGCTGTGACTAAGCGATTAAGTGCAATATTGACTAGTGCGGTGCTCAGTGATTCAGTGCAATATTGTAGAGCGAAGGGTTCGCTGTGATTAAGTGCGATATTGAGTAGTGCGGTGCCCGAAGTGATTACGTGCAATATTGACAAGTGCAGTGTTTGGTGCGATAAAGTGCAATATTGGCGTAGAACAGTGCTCGGTGCATTAAGTGCTAACGTGTAAGCAGTGTGTTAAGTGCTAGTTGAGTGTTCCGTCTGTGACAATGGCAGAAAAAGCTACCATCGATGATCTGGACGATGTTCAGGCTTTTCTGAACAGAGTGGACTGTCTTGCCAGATTAAAATATCTGAGCAAACCGGAACTTGTACTAGTGAGCGCCTACCTGGAGATCAAGATCCGTGCCAGTAATTCCCGTGTGGAGATCTTGTCCAAGGTTCACCGGCACTTGAAGGCAGAAGAGAAACAGGAAGGCGAGGCTCCTAGTACGAAAGAAGGTGAGGAAATAGCTTCCACGGAAAAGGAAGATAAGGGCAGCGACATTGACAGTGATGCAGGTGAGCTTAATATCAGCTTCCTAACAGTCAAAATGCGTGCCCTAGAGATAAATCGCGAGATTGAGTGGAAGTTAGAATTAGAACGAGAATTAAAAGATAAAGAAGTGGAGATGAAAAATAAAGAAATGGAGATGAAAGAAAAGGAATTGGCGATGAGGCGTCTAGAATTAGAAGAGAGACGAGAGAGAGAAGAACGAGAAAGAGAAAGAGAAGAACGAGAGAGAGAAGAGAAACGAGAAAGAGAAGAACGAGAGAGAGAAGAGAAACGAGAAAGAGAAGAACGAGAGAGAGAAGAGAAACGAGAAAGAGAAGAACGAGAAAGGGAAGAGAAACACCGAGAGAGAGAAGAAAAGGAAAGACAGAGACAACATGAACTAGAAGTATTACGATTAGGCGGTGGTCGGAGGCTAACAACGGACACCAGCGGTTTCGATCCGGTAAGGAACATCAAAATGGTCCCCAAATTCAATGAGAGGGAAGTTTCGAAGTTCTTTGCAGCCTTCGAGAAAGTCGCTGCCTCTTTGGAGTGGCCAAGGGAGAATTGGGCCATCATGATACAGTCAGTCTTGACTGGGAAGGCCCAAATCGCTTACTCCACGTTATCCCTTGACGACTTCGGTGATTATGACAAGGTGAAGAAGGTTGTGCTCATGGCATACCAATTGGTACCTGAGGCATATAGACAGAAGTTCCGAAACCTGAAAAAGATCTCAGAGCACACGTTCACCGAATTCGCCACCATCAAGGAGCGACTTTTTCAGGAATGGTGTGCCTCTCGGAAGGTGGAGACCAAAGAAGACCTCGAGCAGCTTATACTGCTAGAGGACTTCAAGGAATGTTTGTCTGGAGACTTGAAGACGTACTTAGAGGAACAGCAAGTAGAGACCTTGAGTGCGGCAGCCACCATGGCTGAAGAGTACATCCTGACTCATAGGCTGTCTGCTAAGTACGTCCCAAGGAATTACCAGCGCCGGTTTGACAGACCTCATGACGAAGAGGAAAGACCCGCCCCACAAAGTGCTAAGAAGACGCCCCCAAGTAGCCCTCGAAGAACAAGTCCTAGCAGTCCGAAACACTGGAGCCCGAGGAGGAATATGGTGTGCTGGACTTGTGGGCAGAAAGGGCATGTAGCTGCTATGTGCCGAGGCAGAAGAGGTGGCGGCGCACGAAGGGAGGTGATGTTGATGAGCTGTGTTACACCACCAGCAGGAAGCCAGTCGACGGCGACGCAGGAAGGACCAAGTTTGTTTGCCCCTCACACTTCAAGCGGGTATGTAACGAGTGGTCACACTGGTAGATCTGTAGTAGTGCTCAGAGATAGTGGAGCAGCCCAGTCCCTGATCGTGAGAGACTCGTTACCCGAGGGAGTGAGTGTGGATGGGAGACAAGAGGTTGTCCTGGTTGGGTTTCCTAGGATGCAGTACATCGCCCCCTTAGTGCCGGTACATCTCGACTCGCCTTACTTCAGCGACACATGTGCGTTGGCAGTAGTCGATACCCTCCCTGTGGCTGGGATTGACGTGGTACTAGCCAACGACTTGGTGACAGATTGGAGCATCAATCTTCCCAAGGTCGTGGACGAGTCAGCCGAAACAGCAAGGTCGGAGGTGACAACAGGCAATGGTAATATCCAGGTAAAGGCAGACCCGGATTCAAACAGGTTTAATTTGTCCTCTCACCCGTAGATCGATAGAGTTCTAACAGAGTCTCCTGATTCTTCTCTCGACAAGGAACATGAGGTTACGATGGCAGAAGTAGCTGAGCAAGAAGAGAGGCCTTGTGTGCAGGCACCCACGGATACCAACGAGTCTGGAGCGAAGACGGAGGTGTACTCGCGGTATGGCATTGTACAGCGTTCATTGAACCAGCCAGAGATTCCCCAGACGTGAGGTGTGTTCGAAAGGTCTAGTGCCCTCTTTGGTCCAAACCAGGCTAATGGATGTAGCCGGCTATGGACATAACAGGCTCAGGAAGCTTATCCCTCAGGTGACCAAATGTTTCCTAGCAGTATTTTGTTTTATTCTCGTGTGTGGTCTCGGTAAGGATCAGTGGACGACCCGAAGGATGATGGCTCCCTTGAACATCGGGAAGAGGTCCCAGGGATTGGAGACGTGCACAGTGAGTAGTGCAGTCAAAGAAGGGACCTGGAAGGTGATGGTTGATACAGGAGGTACGAGATATGATAATGTGAGTGACTGTTTCCGACAGGTTGACACCCCCCGCGTGACTGCTGAGCCTCAATGCAGTGTTATGTGGAACGTTGGTCGACCTGACGGTGGAAGAGCGAATGCCATCTGCGACGTACGAACAGCTCTGTTGGGACCAGGTGTGGACCTAGTAGAGGAGTATGCTGTAAGTACTGTTTTACCCGCTGTCGCTGTCACTCTGAATTATCAGACCCCTGTACTCCAGGTTCCTGTCTCCCTGAAGGACCGTCGGACCGGTACCAGAAATGCCGTCTGTGATCAGCCATCATCAGTGCCACGACACAGGGAAGTGTCGAGTCGCCCCTCATCGTGTCTACACCGATTCTTACTCGAGGGAGGTGAGATGATGCCCCTGCTTGACATCGCAGTGGAGACGTGGAAGATTACGCCAGGCAGGACATTGCCTTACATCTGCAAGTTTCCTTTGTGCGAGAGTTCCCCAGTGGTACAGTTCTGTGGACGAGACAGCCTCGCCATTCCAGTTCTTAGAGTAAGTGAGTCCATTTGGAGTTGTGACGCCGTACTAATTTGGTTTGTGTTTCTTTTTATAGAACCCCAAACCAAATTCCTTTTGGTGGGGAGGTGTTACGAACCCGGATCCAGCGTCCGAGCACGGAGCAGTGACGACCGCGCCATCTGTGGGTCAGCTCCCGAAACCCCCACCAAATGGACAACGACACCTGGTGAGGATGACGTGTACTGGCCACAAGGGCCAGTTTCCAGTCCTGTGCAGCTCACAACACCGCCGCCGCTGACCTCTGGTGAGGTGGTGCTCAGACTACAACGCCATCTATGGAGTGGATATGTCGGGAGTTTGTGTCTGAGCCTGTAAGTGAGGTGTTTTAGTGCCCCTGCTATTGATGACGTGTCTGTTTACAGAGTCGACCTGGGACTGCTGTGATGGAAGTTGAGTCAGTCTACCCGAGGCAGCCGTCTCCATACCTTGTGCTTTGCTGCAGCAGCTGTGAAGTCGTCCCCCGGAAGAACACTGTGGTGTTACCCTGCCAGTGGAGTGGCAGTAGAAGGATTACCCGGGACCGACTGCTGGGGACGATTATCCACTGGGGTACTGAGGACAGGAGAGTGATTTGTGGTATCACACGAGGCTCCTGTCTAGGGCGTTACCCTAATATCGTTCGTGGAGTGGCCTGACCAGCGTTGCGGGTCCGGAACCTGCCAGCAGACCTGCTGGATTTGTGGTTGACGGCCTCCACGGCGGTGCCCCCAGTGGACCTGTGTTTTGGCTGACCTGTGGCCAGGGCAGGCTCAGCTTCTCAGAGGATTCGTTGTGAGGCCACGAAAAAGCACCGAGGATTTAGCACCGAGAGCCTGTATCCAGAGTCTTCAACAGAAGACAATTGTGTATTTCCCCTGTACAGTGTTAATACCCCTCCCCCTGTGCACTCTTTTATATTTTATTTATTTGGTGATGGGAACAATTATAGTCTTAAGTCTTAAGTTCTTAACTTTCTTTCCCTTCCCCCTTTACATTTCTTGCGTCACGGATCACATCCCTTGAAAGCCACTACTGGCTTGGGGTCGGATACAACTTCCTCTAACAACATCAGAGTAAGGACCCCGTTGCGTCCCGAGAGGGCCGTAACAGACCACCATACACTAGTGATAAGATAATGTTCACTATACACTAGACACAAGGCAATGACCACTATACACTAGACACAAGACAATGTCCACTACACAGTAGTCACAAGACAAAGACTTCTATACACTAGTGACAAGACAATGTCCATTATACAGAACTCAAAGACCACTATACACTGGACACAAGACAATGACCACTATACACTAGACACAAGACAATGACCACTATACATTAGTCACAAGACAATGCCCACTATACACTTGACATAAGACAATGACCACTATACACTAGACACAAGACAATGACCATTATACACTAGACACAAGACAATGATCATTATACACTAGACACAAGACAATGACCACTATACACTTGTCACAAGACAATGACCACTATACACTAGACACAAGACAATGACCATTATACACTAGACTCAAGACAATGACCACTATACACTAGTCACAGGACAATGTCCACTTTACACTAGGCACATGACAATAACCACTATACACAAGACAATGACCACTATACACTAGTCACAAGACAATGTCCACTATACATTTGACACAAGACAATAACAATTATACACTAGACACAAGGCAATGACCACTATACACTAGACACAAGACAATGACCACTATACACTAGACACAAGACAATGACCACTATACATTTCACACAAGACAATGACCACTATACACTAGTCACAGGACAATGTCCACTATACACTAGACACAAGCCAATGACCACTATACACTAGACACAAGACGATATCCACTATACACTAGACAAAAGACAATGTCCACTATTCACTAGACACAAGACAATGACCACTATACACTAGACACATGACAATGTCCACTATACACTAGACACAAGACACTGACCATTATACACTAAACAAAAGACAATGACCACTATACACTACACACACGACAATGTCCACTAAACACTAGACACAAGATAATGTCCACTATACACAAGTTACAAGACAATGACCACTATACACTAGTTACAAGACAATGACCACTATACACTAGACACAAGACAATGACCACTATACAAAAGACAAAAGGAAATGTCCACTATACACCAGACACAAAACAATGACCACTATACATTAGTCACAAGACAATGACCACTATACACTAGACTTAAGACAATGAACACTATACACTAGACACAAGGCAATGTCCACTATACACTAGTCACAAGACAATGTCCACTATACACTAGACACAAGACAATGACCACTATACACTAGTCACAAGACAATGTCCAGTATACACTAGACACAAGACAATGACCATTATACACTAGACTCAAGACAATGACCACTATACACTAGTCACAGGACAATGTCCATTATACACTAGGCACATGACAATGACCGCTATACACTAGACACAAGACAATGACCACTATACACTAGACACAAGACAATGACCACCATACACTAGACACAAGACAATGACCACTATACACTAGTCACAAGACAATGTCCACTATACATTTGACACAAGACAATGACCACTATACACTAGTCACAGGACAATGTCCACTATACACTAGACACAAGCCAATTACCACTATACACTAGACACAAGACGATGTCCACTATACACTAGACAAAAGACAATGTCCACTATTCACTACACACAAGACAATGACCACTATACACTAGACACATGACAATGTCCACTATACACTAGACACAAGACAATGACCACTATACACTAAACACAAGACAATGACCACTATACACAACACACACGACAATGTCCACTAAACACTAGACACAAGATAATGTCCACTATACACTAGTTACAAGACAATGACCACTATACACAAGTTACAAGACAATGACCACTATACACTAGACACAAGACAATGACCACTATACACTAGACACAAGGAAATGTCCACTATACACCAGACACAAAACAAGGCAATGACCACTATACACTAGACACAAGACAATGACCACTATACACTAGACACAAGACAATGACCACTATACATTAGTCATAAGACAATGCCCACTATACACTTGACATAAGACAATGACCACTATACACTAGACACAAGACAATGACCATTATACACTAGACACAAGACAATGATCATTATACACTAGACACAAGACAATGACCACTATACACTTGTCACAAGACAATGACCACTATACACTAGACACAAGACAATGACCATTATACACTAGACTCAAGACAATGACCACTATACACTAGTCACAGGACAATGTCCACTTTACACTAGGCACATGACAATGACCACTATACACAAGACAATGACCACTATACACAAGACAATGACCACTATACACTAGTCACAAGACAATGTCCACTATACATTTGACACAAGACAATAACAATTATACACTAGACACAAGGCAATGACCACTATACACTAGACACAAGACAATGACCACTATACACTAGACACAAGACAATGACCACTATACATTTCACACAAGACAATGACCACTATACACTAGTCACAGGACAATGTCCACTATACACTAGACACAAGCCAATGACCACTATACACTAGACACAAGACGATGTCCACTATACACTAGACAAAAGACAATGTCCACTATTCACTAGACACAAGACAATGACCACTATACACTAGACACATGACAATGTCCACTATACACTAGACACAAGACACTGACCATTATACACTAAACAAAAGACAATGACCACTATACACTACACACACACGACAATGTCCACTAAACACTAGACACAAGATAATGTCCACTATACACAAGTTACAAGACAATGACCACTATACACTAGTTACAAGACAATGACCACTATACACTAGACACAAGACAATGACCACTATACAAAAGACAAAAGGAAATGTCCACTATACACCAGACACAAAACAATGACCACTATACATTAGTCACAAGACAATGACCACTATACACTAGACTTAAGACAATGAACACTATACACTAGACACAAGGCAATGTCCACTATACACTAGTCACAAGACAATGTCCACTATACACTAGACACAAGACAATGACCACTATACACTAGTCACAAGACAATGTCCAGTATACACTAGACACAAGACAATGACCATTATACACTAGACTCAAGACAATGACCACTATACACTAGTCACAGGACAATGTCCATTATACACTAGGCACATGACAATGACCGCTATACACTAGACACAAGACAATGACCACTATACACTAGACACAAGACAATGACCACCATACACTAGACACAAGACAATGACCACTATACACTAGTCACAAGACAATGTCCACTATACATTTGACACAAGACAATGACCACTATACACTAGTCACAGGACAATGTCCACTATACACTAGACACAAGCCAATTACCACTATACACTAGACACAAGACGATGTCCACTATACACTAGACAAAAGACAATGTCCACTATTCACTACACACAAGACAATGACCACTATACACTAGACACATGACAATGTCCACTATACACTAGACACAAGACAATGACCACTATACACTAAACACAAGACAATGACCACTATACACAACACACACGACAATGTCCACTAAACACTAGACACAAGATAATGTCCACTATACACTAGTTACAAGACAATGACCACTATACACAAGTTACAAGACAATGACCACTATACACTAGACACAAGACAATGACCACTATACACTAGACACAAGGAAATGTCCACTATACACCAGACACAAAACAAGGCAATGACCACTATACACTAGACACAAGACAATGACCACTATACACTAGACACAAGACAATGACCACTATACATTTCACACAAGACAATGACCACTATACACTAGTCACAGGACAATGTCCACTATACACTAGACACAAGCCAATGACCACTATACACTAGACACAAGACGATGTCCACTATACACTAGACAAAAGACAATGTCCACTATTCACTAGACACAAGACAATGACCACTATACACCAGATACATGACAATGTCCACTATACAATAGACACAAGACAATGACAACTATACACTAAACACAAGACAATGACCACTATACACTACACACACGACAATGTCCACTAAACACTAGACACAAGATAATGTCCACTATACACTAGTTACAAGACAATGACCACTATACACTAGTTACAAGACAATGACCACTATACACTAGACACAAGACAATGACCACTATACACTAGACTCAATGAAATGTCCACTATACACCAGACACAAAACAATGACCACTATACATTAGTCACAAGACAATGACCACTATACACTAGACTTAAGACAATGAACACTATACACTAGACACAAGGCAATGTCCACTATACACTAGTCACAAGACAATGTCCACTATACACTAGACACAAGACAATGACCACTATACACTAGTCACAAGACAATGTCCACTATACACTAGACACAAGACAATGACCCCTATACACTAGACACAAGACAATGACCACTATACACTTGCCACAAGACAATGACTACTGTACACTAGACATAAGACAATGACCATAATATACTAGACACAAGACAATGACAACTATACACTAGTCACAAGACAATGACCACTATACACTTGACACAAGACAATGACCACTGTACACTATACACAAGACAATGACCACAATACACTAGACACAAGACAATGACCACTATACACTTGACACAAGACAATGACCACTATACACTAGACATAAGACAATAACCATAATACACTAGACACAAGACAATGACAACTATTCACTAGTCACAAGACAATGACCACTACACACAAGGCACAAGACAATGTCCAATATTAACTAGACACAAGACAATGACCACTATATACTAGTTTCAAGACAATGACCACTATACACTAGACACAAGACAATGACCACTATACATTAGTCACAAGACAACGTCAACTATTCACTTGACACAAAACAATGACCACTATACACTAGACACAAGACAATGTCCACTATACACTAGACACAAGACAATGTCCACTATACACTAGACACAAGACAATGACCACTATACACTAGACACATGACAATGTCCACTATACACAAGACAATGACCATTATACACTAGTTACAAGACAATGACCACTATACACTATACACAAGAAAATGACCACTATACACTAGACACAAGACAATGACCACTATACACTAGACACAAGACAATGACCATTATACACTAGACACAAGACAATGACCACAATATACTAGGCACATGACAATGACCACTATACACTAGACACAAGACAATGACCACTATACACTAGAAACAAAACAATGACCACTATACACTAGTCAAAAGACAAATACCACTATACACTAGTCACAAGACAATGATCCCTATACACTAGTCACAACACAATGTCCACTATACACTAGACAGAAGACAATGTCCACTATGCACTAGACATAAGACAATGACCACTATACAATAGTTACAAGACAATGACAACTATACACTAGACGCAAGACAATGTCCACTATTCACAAGACACAAGACAATGTTCACTATACACTATACATTAGACAATGACAACTATACAATTGTCACAAAATAATGACCACTATGCAATAGACACAAAACAATGACCACTATACATTAGTCACAAGACAATGACCACTATACACTAGACACAATACAATGACCACTATACACTAGACCCAAGGCAATGTACACTATACACAAGTCACAAGACAATGTCCACTAATGTCTTGTAACTATTGTATACAATAGTTACAAGACAATGACCACTATACACAAGACGCAAGACAATGTCCACTATTCACTAGACACGAGACAATGTTCACTATACACTATACATAAGACAATGACTACTATACACTAGTCACAAAATAATGACCACTATACACTAGACACAAGACAATGACCACTATACAGTAGTCACAAGACAATGACCACTATACACTAGACACAATACAATGACCACTATACACTAGACACAAGGCAATGTACACTATACACAAGTCACAAGACAATGTCCACTATACACAAGACAATGACCACTATACACTAGTCACAAAATAATTACCACTTTACACTAGATACAAGACAATGACTACCATACACTAGTGATAAGATAATGTTCACTGTACACTAGACACAAGACAATGACCACTATACACTAGACACAAGACAATGTCCACTATACAGTAGTCACAAGACAATGACCACTATACACTAGTGACAAGACAATGTCCATTATACAGAACTCAATGACCACTATACACTAGACACAAGACAATGACCACTATACACTAGACACAAGACAATGACCACTATACATTAGTCACAAGACAATGCCCACTATACACTTGACACAAGACAATGACCACTATACACTAGACACAAGAAAATGACCATTATACACTAGACACAAGACAATGACCACTATACACTAGTCACAAGACAATGTCCACTATACACAAGTCACAAGACAATGACCACTATACACTAGACACAAGACAATGACCACTATACACTAGACGCAAGACAATGACCACTATACATTTCACACAAGACAATGACCACTATACACTAGTCACAGGACAATGTCCATAATACACTAGACACAAGCCAATGACCACTATACACTAGACACAAGACGATGTCCACTATACACTAGACACAAGACAATGTCCACTATTCACTAGACACAAGACAATGACCACTATACACTAGACGCATGACAATGTCCACTATACACTAGACACAAGACAATGACCACTATACACTAAACACAAGACTATGACTACTATACACTACACACACGACAATGTCCACTAAACACTAGACACAAGATAATGTCCACTATACACTAGTTACATGACAATGACCACTATACACTAGTTACAAGACAATGACCACTATACACTAGACACAAGAGAATGACCACTATACACTAGACACAAGGAAATGTCCACTATACACTAGACACAAAACAATGACCACTATACATTAGTCACAAGACAATGACCACTATATACTAGACTTAAGACAATGACCACTATACACTAGACATAAGGCAATGTCCACTATACACTAGTCACAAGACAATGTCCACTATACACTAGACACAAGACAATGACCACTATACACTAGTCACAAGACAATGTACACTATACACTAGACATAAGACAATGACCACTATACACTAGTCACAAGACAATGTCCACTATACACTAGACATAGGAGAATGACCATAATATACTAGACACAAGACAATGACAACTATACACTAGTCACAAGACAATGACCACTATACACCTGACACAAGACAATGACCACTGTACACTAGACACAAGACAATGATCACACTACACTAGACACAAGACAATGTCCACTATTCACTAGACACAAGACAATGACCACTATACACTAGACACATGACAATGTCCACTATACACTAGACACAAGACAATGACCACTATACACTAAACACAAGACTATGACCACTATACACTACACACACGACAATGTCCACTAAACACTAGACACAAGATAATGTCCACTATACACTAGTCACAAGGAAATGTCCACTATACACTAGACACAAAACAATGACCACTATACATTAGTCACAAGACAATGACCACTATATACTAGACTTAAGACAATGACCACTATACACTAGACACAAGGCAATGTCCACTATACACTAGTCACAAGACAATGTCCACTATACACTAGACACAAGACAATGACCACTATACACTAGTCACAAGACAATGTCCACTATACACTAGACATAAGACAATGACCATAATATACTAGACACAAGACAATGACAACTATACACTAGTCACAAGACAATGACCACTATACACTAGACACAAGCCAATGACCACTATACACTAGACACAAGGCGATGTCCACTATACACTAGACACAAGACAATGTCCACTATTCACTACACACAAGACAATGACCACTATACACTAGACACATGACAATGTCCACTATACACTAGACACAAGATAATGTCCACTATACACTAGTTACATGACAGTGACCACTATACACTAGTTACAAGACTATGACCACTATACACTAGACACAAGGCAATGACCACTATACACTAGACACAAGGAAATGTCCACTATACACTAGACACAAAACAATGACCACTATACATTAGTCACAAGACAATGACCACTATATACTAGATTAAAGACAATGACCACTATACACTAGACACTAGGCAATGTCCACTATACACTAGTCACAAGACAATGTCCACTATACACTAGACACAAGACAATGACCACTATACACTAGTCACAAGACAATGTCCACTATACACTAGACATAAGACAATGACCACTATACACTAGTCACAAGACAATGTCCACTATACACTAGACATAGGACAATGACCATAATATACTAGACACAAGACAATGACAACTATACACTAGTCACAAGACAATGACCACTATACACCTGACACAAGACAATGACCACTGTACACTAGACACAAGACAATGACCACACTACACTAGACACAAGACAATGTCCACTATTCACTAGACACAAGACAATGACCACTATACACTAGACACATAACAATGTCCACTATACACTAGACACAAGACAATGACCACTATACACTAAACACAAGACTATGACCACTATACACTACACACACGACAATTTCCACTAAACACTAGACACAAGATAATGTCCACTATACACTAGTTTCAAGACAATGACCACTATACACT
The DNA here is from genome assembly GCF_040958095.1 of Procambarus clarkii. Taxonomy (NCBI): domain Eukaryota; kingdom Metazoa; phylum Arthropoda; class Malacostraca; order Decapoda; family Cambaridae; genus Procambarus; species Procambarus clarkii. The sequence goes on from NC_091207.1 coordinate 34,961,482, forward strand.
AGACACAAGACAATGACCACTATACACAAGACACAAGGAAATGTCCACTATACACTAGACACAAAACAATGACCAATATACATTAGTCACAAGACAATAACCACTATAACAGTCTCCGTGGTGTAGTGGTAAGACACTCGCCTGGCGTTCCGCGAACGCTATGTCATGGGTTCGTATCCTGGCCGGGGAGGATTTACTGGGCGCAATTCCTTAACTGTAGCCTCTGTTTAACGCAACAGTAAAATGTGTACTTGGATGAAAAAACGATTCTTCGCGGCAGGGGATCGTATTCCAGGGACCATAGGATTAAGGACTTGCCCGAAACGCTACGCGTACTAGTGGCTGTACAAGAATGTAACAACTCTTGTATATATCTCAAAAAAAAAAAAAAAAAAAAAAAATATACTAGACTTAAGACAATGACCACTATACACTAGACACAAGGCAATGTCCACTATACACTAGTCACAAGACAATGTCCACTATACACTAGACACAAGACAATGACCACTATACACTAGTCACAAGACAATGTCCACTATAAACTAGACATAAGACAATGACCATAATATACAAGACAATGACAACTATACACTAGTCACAAGACAATGACCACTATACACAAGGCACAAGACAATGTCCAATATTAACTAGACACAAGACAATGACCACTATATACTAGTTTCAAGACAATGACCACTATACACTAGACACAAGACAATGACCACTATACATTAGTCACAAGACAAAGTCAACTATTCACTTGACACAAAACAATGACCACTATACACTAGACACAAGACAATGTCCACTATACACTAGACACAAGACAATGACCACTATACACTAGTCACAAGACAATGTCCACTATACACTAGACATAAGACAATGACCATAATATACTAGACACAAGACAATGACAACTATACACTAGTCACAAGACAATGACCACTATACACCTGACACAAGACAATGACCACTGTACACTAGACACAAGACAATGACCACACTACACTAGACACAAGACAATGACCACTATACACTTGACGCAAGACAATGACCACTATACACTAGACATAAGACAATGACCATAATATACTAGACACAAGACAATGACAACTATACACTAGTCACAAGACAATGACCACTATACACAAGGCACAAGACAATGTCCAATATTAACTAGACACAAGACAATGACCATTATATTCTAGTTTCAAGACAATGACCACTATACACTAGACACAAGACAATGACCACTATACATTAGTCACAAGACAAAGTCAACTATTCACTTGACACAAAACAATGACCACTATACACTAGACACAAGACAATGTCCACTATACACTATACACTAGACACAAGACAATGTCCACTATACACTAGACACAAGACTATGACCACTATACACTAGACACATGACAATGTCCACTATACACAAGACAATGACCATTATACACTAGTTACAAGACAATGACCACTATACACTATACACAAGAAAATGACCACTGTACACTAGACACAAGACAATGACCACTATACATTTCACACAAGACAATGACCACTATACACTAGACACAAGATAATGTCCACTATACACTAGACACAAGCCAATGACCACTATACACTAGACACAAGACGATGTCCACTATACACTAGACACAAGACAATGTCCACTATTCACTAGACACAAGACAATGACCACAATATACTTGGCTCATGACAATGACCACTATACACTAGACACAAGACAATGACCACTATACACTAGACACAAGACAATGATCACTATACACTAGTCACAAGACAATGTCCACTATACACTAGACACAAGACAATGACCACTATACACTAGACACAAGACAATGACCACTATACATTTCACACAAGACAATGACCACTATACACTAGACATAAGATAATGTCCACTATACACTAGACACAAGCCAATGACCACTATACACTAGACACAAGACGATGTCCACTATACACTAGACACAAGACAATGTCCACTATTCACTAGACACAAGACAATGACCAGTATACACTAGACACATGACAATGTCCACTATACACTAGACACAAGACAATGACCACTATTCACTAAACACAAGACTATGACCACTATACACTACACACACGACAATGTCCACTAAACACTAGACACAAGATAATGTCCACTATACACTAGTTACAAGACAATGACCACTAAACACTAGACACAAGACAATGACCACTATACACTAGACACAAGGAAATGTCCACTATACACAAGACACAAAACAATGACCACTATACATTAGTCACAAGACAATGACCACTATACACTAGACTTAAGACAATGACTACTATTCACTAGACACAAGGCAATGTCCACTATACACTAGTCACAAGACAATGTCCACTATACACTAGACACAAGACAATGACCACTATACACTAGTCACAAGACAATGTCCACTATACACTAGACATAAGACAATGACCACTATACACTAGTCACAAGACAATGTCCACTATACACTAGACATAGGACAATGACAATAATATACTAGACACAAGACAATGACAACTATACACTAGTCACAAGACAATGACCACTATACACCTGACACAAGACAATGACCACTGTACACTAGACACAAGACAATGACCACACTACACTAGACACAAGACAATGTCCACTATTCACTAGACACAAGACAATGACCACTATACACTAGACACATAACAATGTCCACTATACACTAGACACAAGACAATGACCACTATACACTAAACACAAGACTATGACCACTATACACTACACACACGACAATTTCCACTAAACACTAGACACAAGATAATGTCCACTATACACTAGTTTCAAGACAATGACCACTATACACAAGACACAAGACAATGACCACTATACACAAGACACAAGGAAATGTCCACTATACACTAGACACAAAACAATGACCACTATACATTAGTCACAAGACAATGACCACTATATACTAGACTTAAGACAATGACCACTATACACTAGACACAAGGCAATGTCCACTATACACTAGTCACAAGACAATGTCCACTATACACTAGACACAAGACAATGACCACTATACACTAGTCACAAGACAATGTCCACTATAAACTAGACATAAGACAATGACCATAATATACTAGACACAAGACAATGACAACTATACACTAGTCACAAGACAATGACCACTATACACAAGGCACAAGACAATGTCCAATATTAACTAGACACAAGACAATGACCACTATATACTAGTTTCAAGACAATGACCACTATACACTAGACACAAGACAATGACCAGTATACATTAGTCACAAGACAAAGTCAACTATTCACTTGACACAAAACAATGACCACTATACACTAGACACAAGACAATGTCCACTATACACTATACACTAGACACAAGACAATGTCCACTATACACAAGACACAAGACTATGACCACTATACACTAGACACATGACAATGTCCACTATACACAAGACAATGCCCATTATACACTAGTTACAAGACAATGACCACTATACACTAGACACAAGACAATGACCACAATATACTTGGCACATGACAATGACCACTATACACTAGACACAAGACAATGACCACTATACACTAAACCCAAGACAATGACCACTATACACTAGTCACAAGACAATGTCCACTATACACTAGACACAAGATAATTACCACTATACACTAGTCAAAAGACAAATACCACTATACACTAGTCACAAGACAATGACCACTATACACTAGTCACAACACAATGTCCACTATACACTAGACAGAAGACAATGTCCACTATGCACTAGACATAAGACAATGACCACTATACAATAGTTACAAGTCAATGACCACTATACACTAGACGCAAGACAATGTCCAATATTCACTAGACACAAGACAATGTTCACTATACACTATACATAAGACAATGACACCTATACACTAGTCACAAGATAATAACCACTATACACTAGACACAAGACAATGACCACTATATAGTAGTCACAAGACAACGATCTCTATGCACTAGTTACCAGACAATGTCCACTCTACACTAGACACAAGACAATGACCACTATACACTAGTCACAAGACAATGTCCAATATACACTTGACACAAGACAATGACCACTATACACTAGACACAAGACAATGTTCACTTTACACTGAACACAAGACAGAGTAGTGACCTGCACCACTGTACACTAGTGTACAGTGGTGACCTGCACCACTGTACACTAGACTGTACACTGTCTTGTGTCTAGTGTACAGTGGTGACCTGCACCACTGTACACTAGACACAAGACAATGTCCACTATACACTAGACATAAGACAATGACCACTATACACTAGTCACAAGACAATGTCCACTATACACTAGACATAGGACAATGACAATAATATACTAGACACAAGACAATGACAACTATACACTAGTCACAAGACAATGACCACTATACACCTGACACAAGACAATGACCAATGTACACTAGACACAAGACAATGACCACACTACACTAGACACAAGACAATGTCCACTATTCACTAGACACAAGACAATGACCACTATACACTAGACACATAACAATGTCCACTATACACTAGACACAAGACAATGACCACTATACACTAAACACAAGACTATGACCACTATACACTACACACACGACAATTTCCACTAAACACTAGACACAAGATAATGTCCACTATACACTAGTTTCAAGACAATGACCACTATACACAAGACACAAGACAATGACCACTATACACAAGACACAAGGAAATGTCCACTATACACTAGACACAAAACAATGACCACTATACATTAGTCACAAGACAATGACCACTATATACTAGACTTAAGACAATGACCACTATACACTAGACACAAGGCAATGTCCACTATACACTAGTCACAAGACAATGTCCACTATACACTAGACACAAGACAATGACCACTATTCACTAGTCACAAGACAATGTCCACTATAAACTAGACATAAGACAATGACCATAATATACTAGACACAAGACAATGACAACTATACACTAGTCACAAGACAATGACCACTATACACAAGGCACAAGACAATGTCCAATATTAACTAGACACAAGACAATGACCACTATATACTAGTTTCAAGACAATGACCACTATACACTAGACACAAGACAATGACCACTATACATTAGTCACAAGACAAAGTCAACTATTCACTTGACACAAAACAATGACCACTATACACTAGACACAAGACAATGTCCACTATACACTATACACTAGACACAAGACAATGTCCACTATACACAAGACACAAGACTATGACCACTATACACTAGACACATGACAATGTCCACTATACACAAGACAATGCCCATTATACACTAGTTACAAGACAATGACCACTATACACTAGACACAAGACAATGACCACAATATACTTGGCACATGACAATGACCACTATACACTAGACACAAGACAATGACCACTATACACTAAACCCAAGACAATGACCACTATACACTAGTCACAAGACAATGTCCACTATACACTAGACACAAGATAATTACCACTATACACTAGTCAAAAGACAAATACCACTATACACTAGTCACAAGACAATGACCACTATACACTAGTCACAACACAATGTCCACTATACACTAGACAGAAGACAATGTCCACTATGCACTAGACATAAGACAATGACCACTATACAATAGTTACAAGTCAATGACCACTATACACTAGACGCAAGACAATGTCCAATATTCACTAGACACAAGACAATGTTCACTATACACTATACATAAGACAATGACACCTATACACTAGTCACAAGATAATAACCACTATACACTAGACACAAGACAATGACCACTATATAGTAGTCACAAGACAACGATCTCTATGCACTAGTTACCAGACAATGTCCACTCTACACTAGACACAAGACAATGACCACTATACACTAGTCACAAGACAATGTCCAATATACACTTGACACAAGACAATGACCACTATACACTAGACACAAGACAATGTTCACTTTACACTGAACACAAGACAGAGTAGTGACCTGCACCACTGTACACTAGTGTACAGTGGTGACCTGCACCACTGTACACTAGACTGTACACTGTCTTGTGTCTAGTGTACAGTGGTGACCTGCACCACTGTACACTAGACACAAGACAATGGCCACTATACACTAGTTACAAGAAAATGACCACTATACACTAGTCACAAGACAATGTCCACTATTCACTATACTCAAGACAATGACCACTATACACTAGACAATGTCCACTATACACTAGACACAAGACAATGACCACTATACACTAGACACAAGACAATGACCACTCTACTCTAGTTAAAAGACAATGTCTACTATTCACTATACAGAAGACAATGACAATAATACACTAGCCACTAGACAATAGTGAAACCCCGAAGCCATTACGCCTGTATGACAAGTGGAAGGGGTCAGGATAAGGGTTTGGGATGGCATGGGGGGGAAGGATTGGTGCCCAACCACTTGGACTGTCGGGGATTGAACTCTGACCTGTACGAAGCGAGACTGTCGCTCTACTGTCCAATCCTAGTAGTTGGGCTAATATCTTGCTAGTATAATAATTTAGGCCTGACTAATTAAATTGTATCTAAGATATTAGACCGATGTTATCTGGCTTCATCATGTATTTTTTGAGGTTTTTTTTATGGTTCAAATTTACCGAATCGGTTTAAGGTTTGGTGGAGTGTGTGGTGGTGAGCGGACTGTACACGGTGTGTGGTGAGCGGACTGTACACAGTGTGTGGTGAGCGGACTGTACACAGTGTGTGGTGAGCAGACTGTACACAGTGTGTGGTGAGCAGACTGTACACAGTGTGTGGTGAGCGGACTGTACACAGTGTGTGGTGAGCGGACTGTACACAGTGTGTGGTGAGCGGACTGTACACAGTGTGTGGTGAGCGGACTGTACACAGTGTGTGGTGAGGGGACTGTACCGGATGGGAGTACAAGAGGACCAGGTATTGATGTCTACACATGGGGAGAAGCAAGATCGACACCGTCATCGTCAGCGACTACATTCAGCATCCAGCAGCATCGATTTTTTTTTTTCGATTACTCAATATGAACAATTGATACAAAACAACAAAGTTGGCTCTGAACATCTGTGTAAAGAACATCTGGACACTTTTGTTTAAATGTTGAAAAACAGAGTTAGAATCACAATATTTTTTAAATGTTGAAAAACAGATTTAAAATAATTCTGGTATAATATATGAATTTTGCTCTATAAATTGGTCAGTAATCAAAATCGAAGCCCCTGTGTAATTGTCTCAGCCCAGAACAAACGGTTATGGAAAATTATGTTGTGCTATTTTTTTTCAGAATGTTTGAACACAGGAGAGGCGGACCAATATAAACATTGACACTTCTAGTGAGTGAGAACACTTGGCTGTACAGTCAGCTGAAACCTGTGATATAGTATAGGAATTTTTTTTTATATTTTTAGATACATGAAATAAACGTTAGGTGTGTTCCTTAGCATGTCAAGGTTGACATTGATGGGGAGTGGGTAGTACACGGATGTGTACCTGATAGTTCCGTAGTACGCTCCCGGATGACTGAAAGTTCAGTCTGACGATATAACTTTAATGTTATGTTTGAGCACGGTGTGGCCGGCTCTAGAGGACACATGGACTTGGCTAGTGAAGAGCCAAGAGAGTTTAATAGCTAGTCTTTGATGGTAGAGTAGGGACATGTTATTTAGCTATGTCAGTAAGGATAGGATGTATGTTTCCTGATATTGGAGGATTGCTGTCAGTTGACAGCTGAGAAATTTATGAAATATGAACATGTTCATTATGATGTTGGACTATTATTTGTCAAATTTTATTAGTTAGGTTAGCTTTTGTTTGTGGCATGAGTTGAATTGTGGGTTTGGATACTAAACCTCGTGAATTTTAACAAATTAACAAGGTTTACTAAGTGCTTGTGCGGGGGGGTTGTAACAAACTAGGCTGTTGTAAGAATTATCCAGAGTGGTTTATCGACAAAAGAGAATGGGAAGCTGAGCCGCATGGTGACCTGACCCCCAGGGGGATTCGCGGTGGAAATAACCGACGCGTTGTTCATAGCTGCGTATAATGAATCATCCTATAGTATTCAGTAAATTAGAGAAAATTAGCCTTTATTCATTTTGCATTAAAATTGTATTGTATAATAGTACTGGATACAATATCAAGAGTATTCTAATTATTGAGTTTAAGTCACCATCAGTGACGTCACGAATCGGATCTAACTTTTAAGGCGGAGTGACCGGCGGTCATAGGTCAGCAGGGTTGACATGTCTAATATTTCTCAAAGTTTTATTAACCATTTTGGGGATCGGGAACAGCTCTGCCGTTAGATGTTTGTAATTTAATTCAGTAAAATAATTCAACCAGTCTGGATCAATTAAGTACAACAGAGTTTAATTGTTATAACTTAACCTTGCTAAAGTAACTGGGTAAGCGATGCGGAACAATACAATACTCTGTCTGGGGTAGTCCAGACAAGGAAAAAATCAGTGGGGTCACGGAAGCAGCTGGGAGAGGTCAAACATCTTACCTCTCCCCAAGACCAACCAAGACAACTAGCTGTGGTCGCCCAAGGTATAGTTGCTATTGTTAAGTATAGAAATAGTCTCATTTGCCACTCAGGTCAAGTAGGGAGTGTTAAAGTGATAGGGAGTGAACATATTTAGATTTTGTTTTAGTTTTCGTTTAATAAATTAAATTTGTTATTAATTTGCATTTTATTGTTTCCATGTGTTTTATGTGTATACTTGTCCTGGTCACGTGGTCCACACGAGGCAGAGTTGCATTGGGCGCCGATTCTAACATCGAATCGGAATTATCATTACCGTGTAATTTATTCCACACTCAAGGTCATCGTTTATAGTGGGGATCAAGCCCCTAGGTTGATTAATTAGCGTGATCGATCCAGACCTCGATCATTGCTCTTGTATTACTGGTCTGGTGGTGGCAGCAGAGGTGACTCTAGGGTTTTGTTCAGAGCTTAGGTCACGTCATACTGGGTGTAGAATCCTAAGTCGGTCAATCGTCTTAGGACCACGTGGCGTGGAGTTGGCTTTGTTAAAAGTTTTGGAGTCCCTTGGTTTAGAAATAAAAGTAAGAATACGGGTAGAGGGAGTAGAAAGAAGGAAGTAAAGAGAGAGGAAACCCGAACCCGTGTTACATGGTGAGCGGACTGTATATAGTGTGTGGTGAGCGGACTGTACACAGTGTGTGGTGAGCGGCATGACCTGGCCACACAAGACAACCACAAACTATGATGAGCCATGGCAGCAAACATTAGCCAGGGAGGATGTGTTGATGACAGTTCAGAGGGCGTCCGAGTGTGGCGCGGTGTACCAGTTCTTCAGTGAGGCTCCACACTCACGATGTCTCTACACCAGGACAATGACGGTTGGGAAGCGGGGTCAATTAGCTGAAGCTCAACCCCCCGCAAGCACAACTAGGTGAATACAACTAGGTAAGTTCATGTACTTCTACACATCCCCGAACCTGGAGGCTGGTGCGTGCCCACCACAACCCCTATAGGGTCCGGGCCTGCGTGCCCACCACAACCCCTGTAGGGTCCGGGCCGGCGTGCCCACCACAACCCCTGTTGGGTGAGGGCCTGCATACCCACCACAACCCCTGTAGGGTGAGGGCCTGCGTACCCACCACAACCCCTGTAGGGTGAGGGCCTGCGTACCCACCAAAACCACTATAGGATCCGGACCTGCGTGCCCACCACAACTCCTATTGGGTCCGGGCCTGCATGCCCACCACAACCCCTATAGGATCCGGACCTGCGTACCCACCACAACTCTTATAGGGTCCAGGCCTGCGTGCCCATCACAACCCCTATAGGGTCTGGGTCTGCGTGCCAACCACATCCCTTGTAGGGTGAGGGCCTGCGTGCCCACCACATCCCCTGTAGGGTGAGGGCCTGAGTGCCCACCACAACCACTATAGGATCCGGACCTGCGTGCCCACCACAACCCCTATAGGAGCCTTACCTGCGTGCCCAACACAACTCTTATAGGGTCCGGGCCTGCGTGCCCATCACAGCCCCTATAGGGTCTGGGTCTGCGTGCCCACCACAACCTCTATAGGGTCTGGGCCTGCGTGCCCACCACATCCCCTGTAGGGTGAGGGCCTGCGTGCCCACCACATCACCTGTAGGGTGAGGGCCTGCGTGCCCACCAAAACCCCTGTAGGGTGAGGACTTGCGTGCCCACCACAACCACTATAGGATCCGGACCTGCGTGCCCACCACAACCCCTATAGGATCCTTACCTGCGTGCCCAACACAACTCTTATAGGGTCCGGGCCTGCGTGCCCATCACAACCCCTATAGGGTCTGGGTCTGCGTGCCCACCACAACCTCTATAGGGTCTTGGCCTGCGTGCCCACCACATCCCCTGTAGGGTGAGGGCCTGCGTGCCCACCACATCACCTGTAGGGTGAGGGCGTGCGAGCCTCCTACAACCCCTGTAGGGTTAGGGCCTGCGTGCCCACAACAACCCCTGTTGGGTGAGGGCCTGCATGCCCACCACAACCTCTAAAGGGTCCGGGCCTACGTGCCCACCACAACCCCAGTAGGGTGAGGGCCTGCGTGCCCACCACAACCCCAATAGGGTCTGGGTCTGCGTGCCCACCACAACCCCTAAAGGGTCCGGGCCTGCGTGCCCACCACAACCCCTATAGGGTCCGGGCTTGCGTCCCCACCACAACCCCTATAGGGTCCAGGCCTGCGTGCCCACCACAACTCCAATAGGGTCCGGGCCTGCGTGCCCCCCACAACTCCTATAGGGTCCGGGCCTGCGTGCCCACAACAACCCCTATAGGGTCAGGGCATGCGTGCACAAAAAAAAACCTGAAGGATGAGGACCTGCATGCCCACCACAACCCCTATTGGGTCCTTGCCTGCATGCCCACCACATCCCCTATAGGGTCCGGGCCTGCGTGCCCCCCACAACCCCTATAGGGTCCGGGCCTGCGTGCCCACCACAACCCCTATAGGGTCAGGGCTTGCGTGCCCAAAAAAACCCTGAAGGGTGGGGGCCTGCGTGCCCATCACAACCCCTATAGGGTCCGGGTCTGCGTGCCCACCACAACCTCTATAGGGTCTGGGCCTGCGTGCCCACCACATCCCCTGTAGGGTGAGGGCCTGCGTGCCCACCACAACCCCTGTAGGGTGAGGGCCTGCGTGCCCACCACAACCCCTGTAGGGTCCGGGCCTGCGTGCCCACCACAACCTCTATAGGGTCCGGGTCTGCGTGCCCACCACAACCTCTATAGGGTCTGGGCCTGCGTGCCCACCACATCCCCTGTAGGGTGAGGGCCTGCGTGCCCACCACAACCCCAATAGGGTCCGGGCCTGCGTGCCCACCACAACCTCTATAGGGTTCGGGCCTGCGTGCCCACCACAACCACTATAGGGTTCGGGCCTGCGTGCCCACCACAACCCCTATAGGGTCCGGGCCTGCGTGCCCACCACAACCCCTATAGGGTCCGGGCCTGCGTGCCCACCTCATACCCTGTAGGGTCCGGGCCTGCGTGCCCACCACAACCACTATAGGGTGAGGGCCTGTGTCCCTCTATTACCGTCCTATTGGTGATGAACCTGTTAATGAATATGCAGGTGCACCTCTTCCTGATAACTACTCAAATGCTGAAGCCTACGTTTCTGCCAAAGATCTCTACTCAGGTCGTCGTAATGCAGCTACATAGCAAATAAATGTACAGCGAATATACCTGTGATATTAAAAGTGTCAGTAACAGGATGACGTGGCAACTGGTGACTATCCTGTGGAAATTCAATCTCTAATGTGAAAATAATTAACGTTAATATTAGATGTTAAGTGATAATTTGATCAAAATCGCAGGAAATCTTGTACCCGGCACTCAATATACGAGAATAAGGGCAAGATAATCCTACTAAATAAATGAAACTGATAGTTTCAAAAACAAATTAAAATTTTGATTGTTTCAAACGTGAAAGGGTAGTCCAAGAATGTATGGATACCTTACCGGGTCTCTATTGGACAGAAGCAAGGGGTTCCCTACTTAACTAGATGATACTTACAAAATTAGCGTTCTTTGTGCTCTGAAAAAGAAAGCTAATTCCCTACCTGAGTAAATATCATAATCTCTGACCAACGTGTAGGGGTGCGAGTGTGAACTGGTGACGAGAACTGTGGCTGAGGTCCCAAATGAACAGCGTAGTCCGCGTTAGAGGAACTATGGCCCTCTTTATCCTCCTTCGGTCGGATTGCAGAAGATAGGGTACGTGGCCCGAAGACAAACCAAAGTACCAGGGTACAAAAGTGATGATCTGTCGTAATTGAGAAATATTCTAGAGACGAAAAAGGTTTAAGAGAATGATTGTGGCCACTAGTCACCACGTAATCCACAGTTATCCAACACTCACAGTATGTTACCCTCGGAAGGCACAAAATACACAGCACCATATAAATATTAAGAGTTATGAAAATATTGAAAAGCAACTGTATCAAAGCCAAGTACACTTACCACAAATTGATGTTCTAGTGTTAGTACCTGAGTGAGGCTCCTAGGACAGGCCCCCATTATATGTGATGGAAAAAAATGTAGGTGTACGGCAGTCCTCCCAATGGCTGGTGTCAAAGCAAATCACATTTACAAAAAAAAAAAAAAAGAAAAAAAGTTGACTGCATGGCTGTTGCCTCCTGTGGTCAAGTAAAAGGGAAAAACATGCAAAACAAATCGTATGAACAATGAAACTTAATTGACTTGAAAACAAATATGAACAAAGATAATCCCTTGGCTGTGTACAGTGCGAATAAACAAAATTACAAAGTCAAAAAATAATATAAAATAAAACAATGGTTACGTTACTCTACAATGAACAAGACAAAAAATGAATTAAAAAGGTGCTGAGAATATTGGCTGGCTGAAAACCTCCACTATTACACAGAGCATATACTAGATAGATATATCAGCCTTGAGAGCACAGAATATTCTAAATCCAAATGCTCGTGCACGCTTAGTCATCGGCTATGCAGATGGCAAAGAAGTCGAGTGGAGTCGCCGATTCACCAATGGTAAGCGTGCTGGCTGGAAGTGGTAGTTTGGTGATCGACGAGGGTGGCGTGGCGACAGCGAGGAGGGGAAGATGGAGAGCGAGTGTAGGGTACGTATACCCCCTGTCGAAACGTATTCTACTAAATATATACTACTCTTGATTGTAGTATCTAGATGTTGTAGATGTACTGAAATAATATGATGAAGGAAAGAGCAGGCCAAATCTCTCTTGAAGGAGATTATCGTCACAACATGCTTTCTTATCTTCTTCAATTCTGTTCTCAAGTTTTCGGTTTGTTTCCCCCACATAGACTTCATTTCAATCTCTACAAGGTAATATATAATTATTATTATTACGAATAAATAAGTTAAATGAGTTTAAATCATCACTAAATAGCCATCAGATACTGTTTACGTTGTTCAGTAAGGAAGCCGATACAACGACAAAAGCCAGTTTTGTTGTATCATGGAATATTGCTCATGCTAAACGCCCATATTCTGATGGCGAATTTATTAAGAAAAATATAGCTGAGTATGTTACTGTGTTAGATCCAAGTAACACAAAACTTGAGCGACAAACAACACAAACACCAGCATCACGCCACACTACAGAGATGTGCATCAATCAGATCCCTGCTCATGTTGCAGACAAAATGTAAATGATTTAAAAATTCTCTTGTATTCACCTTGGCTCTTGACGATGCAACATACATACAACACAACTCAAAACTGGCAATATTTGTTCTTTATGTTGCTTCTGTAAAGTAATATGTAAATGTGAAAGAAGAGATGTAGGACTTATTAATAATATTATTATTTGTAGCATTGTATTTTTGCCAAAAAATATAATTAGACTTATTAATTAATTTAATTTAAGACTAATTTTGTAAGATAGAAATCACATTAAAATAGCTCGAAAATTTAGATCATATTTTTTGAAAATATTTGTGTCTTTATGATTACTGAAATTAAAACATGTTAACAGTTCCAACTGTAAGCATGTTTAAATTAATACATGTTAACAGTTTCAAACTGTAAGCATGTTTAAATTAATACATGTTAACAGTTTCAAACTGTAAGCAAACTACGCCTATTTATGTACCAGCTTACCGTCTTCCCCATTCTCAGAGAGCAGAAGCAGATAGACTTGTAGAGGAAATGTTACAGAGTGATGTAATTGAATCGAGTAATTCGCCATGGAACGCTCCATTGATTCTTGTACCAAAGCGAGATGGGACTTGGAGACCTGTAATCGATTATCGCAAGCTTAACAGAGTAACAATACCTGATCGTTTCCCACTTCCAGTTCTAAATGATTTGTTGCAAAGTATTGGTCGAAACAAAGTATTCTCAACGTTAGATTTGTTGCAGGGATTCTGGCAAATCCCCCTTGATGAGGAAAGTAAACAATTGACAGCCTTTAGTACTCCCAATGGTCATTTTCATTTCAAAAGAATGCCATTTGGTTTGCGTAGTAGTCCAATAACCTTTTCACGGCTCATGACAAATCTATTTCGTAGATTGATAGGAAGTACTCTTCTAGTTTACCTTGATGATCTCATAATCATGTCGCAAGATGTTCAGACTCATTTCCAGTACCTTGAGAAAGTACTTGCAAAGCTCGCTGAAGCTAATTTAAAAATAAAACTTGCAAAATGTTCATTTTTAAAGCAGAAGATTAATTTCCTAGGTCATACAGTTACACCTTCAGGTATTACATTGAATGAATCAAAAATTATTGCTGCCCGTGATTTTCCAACACCTCGTACCGCAGAAGCCATAAGACAGTTCACAGGTCTTGTAGGATTTTATCATTCATTTATTGCTGGATTCTCTATTATAGCCGCTCCGCTTTGCAAGTTGCAAAGAAAAGATGAACCCTTTGTTTGGGGAGAGGCCCAGGATCAGTCATTCAAAAAACTCAAAGCAGCCTTGATTTCGTCACCTGTCCTCAGGTACCCAGATTTTTCTAAACCTTTTACGTTGGTTACAGATGCTAGTGACATAGGTCTAGGTGCTGCATTACTTCAAACAGAAGGTCACAGAGATCACGCAATAGCTTATGCTTGCCGCACATTATCTAAAGAAGAGAAAAATTATAGTGCAACAGAACGAGAAGCCTTGGCAGTTGTTTGGGCACTTAAACATTTCAAGGATACAATTTATAATTACCCAGTTCATGTTCTTACAGATCACCAACCATTAATTCCCTTGTTCAAAAATATGAATCCAGTTGGAAAGTTTGCTAGATATTTGCTCACAATTCAAGAATTCAATCCCACATTTGGATATATTCCAGGGAAGCAAAATGTTGTAGCCGATGTGTTTTCTCGACACGTAGCTGCGATTCAGTTAAATTACCCAGCATTAGATGCTACAGTAGTAGAAACGGAATAAAGACAAGACCCCATATTGACACCCGTCATTAAATTTTTGACTAAGCAAGACACTCGCCGGATTCATAAACCGCCAGTACCATTGAAAGAACTAGTTATGTTGGACAATTTACTGTGTAGAGTAGTAAAGCTAGAGACAGCCCCGAGGAAATGTTGTCAGTTAGTTGTTCCAGCTGTCTTGGTACCAACTGTGTTAAAAATTATCCATGATGCTCCTGCAAGTGCACATTCAGGAAAGGATCGTACACTCCAACAAGGTCGATTGAAATATTTTTGGCCAAAAATGGCTAAGGAGATTGCTCATTATGTTGACAGATGTTTAACTTGTTTACAGCACAAGGGACATGTTTCAGGACCTAATCCAATTCCGGTGTACCCAGCAACTAAAGCTCCTTGGGAATGAATATGGATGGATTTATTGACAAATTTTGCGGAAACAGAGAAAGGGAACAAACATTTGCTTGTAATGGCCGATAATTTTTCACGGTTTTGCGAACTAGTTCCTATCCCAAACAAAACAGCAGAAACTATAGCCAGTGCATTCCATGACCAAATAATTTGTAGATATAGTATGCCTAAAGTAATCCTTTCAGATAATGGTCCAGAATTCAGTAATAGTATTTTAACTAGCTTGTGTGATTTATATAACATCAAAAAATGTAGCATCATGCCTTATCATCCAGCAAGTAATGGACTAGCCGAACGTACTAACAGGAAAGTGTTAGATGCCTTGAGAGTCACGTTGAATTTTGATAACAACAATTGGGATGATTTTATACCCTTAATTCAGTGTGCTATAAATTCTTCAATTAATGTTTCTACAGGTGACACACCTCACGCTATTCTTTATGGTACAGATAAGATCCTCCCTAATGAATTGATTAATGTACCTCCTACTCCCTTATATAACGTAGATGATTTTGTTCAAGTGAAGCGTAGACAGATGCAATTAGTATTCAAGAAAATACGAGAACAACTGTCCAAAGCTACAGCCGAGTTCACCCTAGCAAGGAATGCACGAGCTAAACCCAGTAAAATAACTTTTGGATCTGTAGTAATGATACTTAACCAACACAGGTCTGGTCCTATGTATAAGTTAACTAAGAAATTTTTGGGTCCATATAAGGTAACCGAGCTTATCAAAGGTAATAAGTACAGACTAAAGAACTTAGTAACAGGAGAGTATATAAATGAACATTTAGACCACATGAAGTTAGCTAAAATGACTGTTGATGAGACTGATGAGGAAGATGACAATGAACTTACCCAGACAGATACTCCTACTCGGACACCACCGTCTGTGGTTGACAGACCACTTGATATTCAGCAACCCCATACTAGCACTTATAATCTTAGATCTAGACTTCTCGTTTCAACCATGCACTCACCACATGTCCATTGGCTAGATGTTAACGAGGATATCTCTCAAGATGATAGTTTGTCACATGAAGTTTCATCTGTTCTGGACCTTCAGTCAGAGCCAGAGTTGAATAGTGCTCTGGATGAGCTAGGTGTAGATATCCACAGAATTTATAATTGAGTGGACGCTGCAGTTATTCTGTTTGTTTTGAAAAAAAAAATCATTATCTAATTTTAAAATTCATTTGTGGTTGTTAGGTCAGAAATTTGTAATAATTGTTTAATTTTGTATGGTTTTCAAGCACATGCCAGTGACACATGTTAATAATTTTGTTTAGGCAATACCTTGAGTTGTATTGTTCATATCTGATCAGTAGACATCCACATGTTCTTAATACTCTAGTTTAATCAAAGCATTGTTACCATAATTTTCACCTATTATGATGAATTTTTTTTTGGTGCATATGCCGAGTTGTTAGTATTACGCACACCTGATCTTTCAATGTTTTATTATGCAAATTTCACATGTAAGCCATTATTGAATGCCACCGAGGTCCTTTCAGTATCATTGTAACTATATAGCTAGCCAGAGCTTGTCGACAAGGGACGTCGACTTGGTAGCGCGTCCGAGCGGTGTTATACTCAAATTCTGTCAGTTGGAATATAACCAATCACAGGCAAGTAGGCCTTTGACGTCATGCCAGACAGAGGAGCATCAGCCATGCTCCCAGCAGTCTCAGTATCCTCACAGATTCAGAGTAGGTGGACCTCGGCTGGCCAGTTATACACCTGTTTGCCTCACTCAATAAATATACAGAAGCGACTACTGTGTCTACATTCAACCCGAACAAGGCAAACAAATATATATATATATATACATAAAAGATGCTCGCTAGCTCGGCGCTCTCACTTCACCACGTGGGACTTATAAACAACCCGAGCAAGGGCAGGATGCTGTGAGATTAACTGTTAATTTAACCTAGAATATTTTAATCTTCCTGATAGTTGAACTCATAATCCATTCTATATATACTACACAATGGAATGACATTGTCTTTAATACAAATGTTCCAACGATGGGGAAACAATGCAATATTTTCATTAATCATGGTGTACAACCCTAGTAATATGTCACTAGGAAAGTTGATACTGTTCACAACTAGACATGTTATAGAAAGCATGATGTTTTTTAATAAACTTTAGTGCCCGCGGCACTCCCTGAAAAAAAAAGCGGGTAGTGCGCGTAGCGTTCTGGGCGCTCAAGCGTAAACACAAAAACGTTTATAATCTTTTCACGCTCCTAACATCAATTCTCGAGCCACGTTTTTCATTTTGGTATCAATGCGTTGGCAATAAAATTCTCTATAAGATCATATGCATAAAATGTCACCCAAGCATTTGCTATCCCACCACGAAGTAAATAAACACGAAGATGACTCGCCGTGACACCCAAACAGGAAGTAAATGTTCATACTCTTTCGTTTGTTGCCAGCCTCACAGTCATCCTACAGCTCTTATTTTGATATCACTGAACTCGCAATAAAATTCCCCACCCAGACATATGCCTATCAATGTCTAATTATGTTCCGCACGAGTGTGGGAACTGGGCGAAGAGTTAGCCGTGATTTCAGCAGCGACGACACTGTTGTGATGCAGCGCTTTGAAAGTTTATACTTATTTCACTGTCATGACATTATTTCTCAAGCTACGGATTTCATTTTTATAGCAATGTGTTCGCAATAGAAAGTTCTATAAGAACATAGGTAGAATTGGCCAACAGAGCGTCAAATAAATTTGCGGCGAATAGAATCTTACGCGTGTTTGTACCCGTGAGCGTAAAAAGTTTTTACTTTACTCATGTTTTTTCAAGTTTATACTTGATTCACTTCATTTTTTTGTTTGTATAGTGTTCGGAATAAAATTCTCTACACAGACATATGCATATAAATGTAGAATCATGATCGCGGCCAACACAAGAGTGTGTGGAGTGCGCGATTACCCTCGTTGTGTCACCAATTCAATAGTCTCTCCTCTAAGTTACAATACATTGCCGTTTTCTCAAATAGGCACAGTGCCTATTAGAGAAAACAAAAATTTAATGGCAAACATATTCATACAAACCCCAAGTCGATCGAGTAGTAAATACCCAATATAACACGGTCCGTAAAATTACGTCGTGATCCGACAAGCGTTAAGCAAAACGCCCGTAATTCCAAGTCGAAAATCCAGGAAAGTGTTATAGCAAAGTTTACTACAGCAAGGTTTACTATAACAAAGTTTACATTAGCAAAGTTTACTATAGAAAGTTAACCAGGGCAAAGTTTAGTATAGCAAAGTTTACTATAATAAAGTTTACAATAGCAAAATTTATTGTAGCATGGTATAGCAAAGTTTACCGGAGCAAAGTATACCAGAGCAAAGTTTACCAGAGCAAAATTTACTAAAGCAAAGTTTACTAAAGCAAAGTTTACCAAAGCAAAGTTTACTATAGTAAACATATATAAATTCAACATAGCAGTTTACTGGAGCAAAGTTTACAACAACAAAGTTTACTATAGCAAAGTTTACTGGAGTAATGTTTAACATAGCAAAGTTTACTAGAGCAAAATTTAGTATAGCAAAGTTTACTGGAGCAAAATTTACTATAGAAAGTTTACCATTGCAATGTTTACTATAGGAAAGTTTACTGGAGCAAATTTTACTATAGCAAAGTTTACTACAATAAAGTTTACAATAGCAAAGTTTACAATAAGGTTTACAATATCAAAGTTTACTATAATAAAGGTTGCAATGGCAAAGTTTACTATAGCAAAATTTACCAAAGTAGAGTTTACTAAAGCAACGTTTTCCAAAGCAAAGTTTACTAAAGCAAAGTTTACCAAAGCAAAGTATACTATAGCAAAATTCAACGTAGCAAAGTATACTGTAGCAAAATTCAACGTAGCAAAGTTTACCAGAGCAAAGTTTACTACAACAAAGTTTACTATAGCAAAGTTTAATATATCAAAGTTTACCGGAGCAAAATTTATGATAGTAAGTTTCCTATTGCAAAACTTACTATAAGAAAGTTTACCATGGAAAAGTTCCATTGCCTTCAAATAATTGAAAACTTTGCTGTGTACTAATCCTTATTCTTGCCTCGCCAGATGTGAAACAACCCTTCATCCTTAATGTTGATGCCAGCAGCACCGGCATCAACATCCTGCCACTTACACACTGCAAGGGCCAAAGCAGCATTTTGTATTTAAAATTTTGTGAGAGAGAGCCAAACCACTCTGGCCCAGTAATGCTGCACTACTGCATTACGTCACATTATCAAAAGAAATATTTTTAACTATCATAAATAACTCTCTTAACTTACATTCCTTTTCTTATAGAACTTTTTTTCAAGTGCTAAAGATTCTCCCTGACCTAGTAAAATTGTTCTGGACACTTTTGGGGAAAACTCTGATGTACTTTCATCATTCCTAAAGGAGAAAGACATGATTTAAGTGAGAATATTTATATGTCACTAGCAGTACCCGGCCATGCGTTGCTGTGGCTCAGCAACGCATGCGCGTTGCTGAGCCACAGCAACCTTCACTGTCTCTTTGTCCTCCCCACTATTCTCCATTCCCCCATCCCCTCGTCCCCATTATTTTCCATTCCCCCATCCCCTCGTCCCCACCATCCCAAACTCCCCCATCCTTCGTCCTTCCACACCATTACACCCTCCCTTGTCCCCTCGTCATCCCCACCATTCCCCACTCCCTCGTCTGATGCCTTCCCAAATGGTCTGATGTCCCCAATTTTCTGATAGGAACATCAATTGATCTGATGGTCCCTCACTGAAATATAAGAAAAGTAGTTTAGAAATGAAATGATAATATGAAAAAAATATAAAAATAAACTATACTCACGAAATGAACAGTCTTGTAAACAACACTGCTCAATTCCAACGCAATCTCACAAAGTAATTAATAAAAATGAAAATAAATCAAATTGTATGAAAACTCAATTCACCAATGCAATCAGAAACATTGAAGTGTAACGTAACATATCTAGTATAGCATGTGTGTTCCTCTTACATGCAACAGATGGCGCTGTTTTTCCAAGAAAAGCATAGTTTTACCTGTCACAGGTGTGGCATCTATACTTATACTTACGAAATGAACGGTATGGTAAACAACACAGCTCAAACCCAACACATTGTCATACAAAATAATTCAATAAAAATAAAATAAATCGAAATCTATGAAAATAAAATTTATCAATGCAATCGGAAACATTGAAATGGAATTCGTGACATTTAGTATAGGGTTTTTGGTAGTATAGGTGCATTTTGGGCAGGTCCTTAATCTAAGAAAATTTTAAGTAGATAAATACTTGCAAAATTTATAAAAATGATAACAGTTGCATAGCAAGAAAAATAAAATAAAAGATGAGAGAAAATTGTAGGTATATTAAAGCACATAGGTAGCTAAGATTGATTGCAATGACAGCTTGAATGGTAGTTTAAAACAAATTAATAAGCACAATACAGCATATGGCTAGCACATAAAAGAAGACAGCAATGAACACAATGATAAAGTAGTTTGGAATAAATGCATAGAGATTGGGTAACACTAGATACAGAGCAAATTTAAAGCTCAGTGTAGAAAACTACGAAGATAAAATTAGGTACTTTTTGGTATTGTTTTTGAATGAGGCAAAAGTTTGACAGTTTTTCAATTCACTAGGGAGTGAGTTCCATAGACTAGGTCCCTTTATTTGCATAGAGTGTTTACACAGATTAAGTTTGACCCTGGGGATATCAAAGAGATATTTATTTCTGGTGTGGTGATAATGGGTCCTATTACATCTGTCCAGGGAGAGTTTCAGAGCATGGTTTGCATTTAAGAACAGGATTTTGTATATGTAGTTGACACAAGAGAATGTGTGGAGGGAGTTAATATTTAGCATGTTAAGGGATTTAAACAAGAAAGCTGAGTGTTGTCTGAAAGCAGAGTTTGTTATTATTCTGATAGCAGATTTTTGCTGGGTGATGATGGGCTTGAGGTGGTTTGCAGTGGTAGACCCATAAACACAAATACCATGATTAAGATAGGGATAGATTAGTGCATAATATAGTGAGAGGGGAGCAGAGTTAGGAACATAATATCATATTTTGGAGAGTATACCAACTGTTTTAAAGACTTTCTTAGTTATGTGTTGAATGTGGATGCTGAAGTTGAGTCTCTTGTCTAGGAATAGGCCAAGAAACTTTCCTTCATTTTTATTACTGATGTTAATGTTGTCTATCTGTAGCTGAATTGCATTCCATGATTTGCTTCCAAATAAGAAGTTGTAGGTCTTTTCTATGTTTAGTATTAGTTTGTTAGTTGACATCCATAAGTGGACTTTTTTAAATTCATTATTCACAACATTATTTAGTGTATGTGGGTTGGGGTCTGAATAGATGAGGGTAGTATCATCAGCAAGCAATATAGGTTTCAGAATATTAGAGACATTAGGCAGATCATTGATATATATAAGAAATAGAAGAGGTCCCAAGATGCTGCCCTGTGGAACCCTCCAACGGTTATTGGTAGAGTGGAAGAGGTTGTATCATTGATGGTTACACATTGGTGTCTGTCACTAAGATAGGATCGAATATAGTCCAGGGCAAGGCCTCGGATTCCATAATGCTGGAGTTTAAGTAAGAGGTAGTTGTGATTAACCGTATCAAAGGCTTTTCTTAGGTCAATGAAGAGTCCAATCGGAAACTCATTTTTGTCAAGGGCTGAGTAGATTACATCAAGGAGACTAATGATTGCATCATTGGTGCTCTTTTGTGACTGGAAGCCAAACTGGCAGGGGCTGAGTATGTCGAATTTTACGATGTAGGAATAGAGCTGTTTGTAGATAATTTTTTCAAATATTTTTGATAGAATGGGTAGGTTTGATATTGGTCTATAATTGTTTATGTCTGCCGGATTGCCTCCTTTATGAACTGGCGTTACTCTTGCTTTCTTAAGGATATCAGGAAAGGTATGACGCTCTATGGATTTGTTGAACAGTAGAGCTATGGGTGGCGCAAGGGCAAGGGAGGCACTCTTGTATATAATGGACGGAATTTCACTGGTGTTCCCTGCCTTGGTTTTTAGTGAGTGTATGATGGACACAACATCTGTCGGGCTGACTGGTAAAAGGAGGAGATAGTTTGGATAGCTGCCTGAGAGATATGTGTTAATATGTGTCTGAGTCTGTGGGATTTTTCTGGCAAAATTAGCACCAACAGACGAAAAGAAGCTATTAAATTCATTTGCCATTTCTAAATCAGTTGATGGTGTATACCCATCCTTATAGAGTTTTATTTGCTTATGTGAGTGTTGTTTAGTTCCTAGGATACTAGAGATGGTTTTCCATGTGCTTTTCATGTTGCCTTTTGCTTCATTGAATCTATTCACATAATATGAAAGTTTTGCTTTTCTTATGATACTGGTAAGCATTGTTGAGTACCTTTTAACTACTTCCTTTGTAACTAGGCCAATCCTAATTTTTTTTTCATTTTCATGTTTCTTGTTGATTGAGTTGAGAATGCCTCTTGTGAGCCATGGATTGTTTAGTGTTTTGTCAGCTACTTGCTTAGTTAGAAGGGGGCAGTGAAGGTTGTAGAGGCTTCGAGTTTTGGTGAGGAGGAGGTTAGCTAATGAATTTATATCCTGAGAATTATTGAATTCAGAATCCCAGTAAATAATGTGAAGTGAATTTGTAAGATTGCCTAAAGCTGATTCACTGTGTAACCTGAATGTTTGAATGAATTCATTTGCCATTTCTAAATCAGTTGACGGTGTATACCCATCCTTATAGAATTTTATTTGGTTATGTGAGTATTGTTTAGTTCCTAAGATACTAGAGATGGTTTTCCATGCGCTTTTCATGTTGCCTTTTGCTTCATTGAATCTATTCACATAAGATGAAAGTTTTGCCTTTCTTATGATACAGGGACACATTCTAAATATATAAAAAAAGTTTCAAAAAATGTCGGCATTCTTTCTAAGATCAGATATTTTGTACCTCGCCCTGCCCTGGTGACGCTCTATTACTCCCTCATCTATCCATATCTCAATTATGGTATTTGTGCTTGGGGTTCTACTACCCAAAATCATTTACGTCCTCTAATTACTCAACACAAAGCTGCTATTAGGACAATATCCAACTCTGGCCCCAGACATCACTTGGTACCCCTACTCAAATCTCTGAATATGTTAGATATGAAGTCACTGCACATTCTCTCATGTGTATTATACATATATAAAACGCTGAATTGTAATGCCATTCCTGACCTCAAAAGCTTCATTGAAGGTTGTAACAGAACCTATGAGCACCACACCAGAAACAAATACAGTTTTGATATTCCAAGAGTACGACTTAATCAAACTAGAAATGCTCTACAAATCAAGGGACCCAGAATGTGGAATGACCTTCCCAATCATGTCAAAGACTGTACCTCTCTCAACCAGTTTAAGATAAAAACTAAGCACTACCTAATAAATTCCCTGTAACCTACCTTACCCCTATATTGTCAATCCATGTCTGTTTTTTTTAAACAACGCTGTTTGTCAACCTAATTGTATTTGTGATGCTTTTTCTGCCATGTTCCCCCCATTTTTTATTTTTATTTTTATTTTTATTTTTAATTGTTCCCAACACATTGTATACTTTAATCTCAATTAGTATTAGGTTTTAGTCTTTAATGTTTTTCCTGCCCGAAACGCTTTGCGTAATAGTGGCTTTAGGCATTGTATGCACTAGCTCTATTAATAAATCTATCATATTTGTAAAATCTCTTGTATGTATGTACCTTACCTAAATATTTATTTATTTATTTATTATTTATACAGGCAAGCATTGATAAGTACCTTTTAAGTACTTCCTTTTTAACTAGGCCAATCCTAAGTTTCTTTTCATATTCATGTTTTTTGTTGATTGATTTGAAAATGCCACTTGTGAGCCATGGATTGTTTAATCTTTTGTCAGTTACTTGCTTGGTAAGAAGGGAACAATGAAGGTTGTAGAGGCTTAGAGTTTTGAAGAGGAAGAGGTCAGCTAATGAATTTATATCCTGAGTATTATTGAATTTAGAATCCCAGTTAATATTGTGAAGTGCATTTGTAAGATTGCCTAAAGCTGATTCACTGTGTAACCTGAATGTAAGTTTCTTGCTTTCTGGTGGTGTTATGTCCATGTTCGCTATGAGAAAGGTAGAATAGTGGTCAGTTGTTCTGTCGTAGATTATACCAGATGCAAGGGGAGCTGTTATGTTAGTCCATAAGTGATCCAAGGTAGTGGCTGATGTTTGAGTGACTCGGGTAGGTTTGGTGATTATGGGGATTAGCATACAGGAGTTCATACTGTTAAGGAAATACTCAACTTGAGAGCAATTTTGTTGACCCAGGTCAATATTGAAGTCTCCTCCCAGAAAGATGGGGTTTTTGTTGAGACAAAAGACCTAGGCATCACTTCTCGGCAGCATTTTTCAGGGAGCGCAGATACTGCTCGAGCTCTCTCTGGCTGGCTGGTGGTGGTGGACATAACTCTCCTGTGTGTTTCTATTTCTACTCCTTCTCCTCTTCCCTTACCTTATCCTATAATCTTGTTTCTACCAGTTAAGTATTACTCTACCGTGTTACTGGCTAGGTGTGTGGTTTTTTTAGACGTATTTGAAAACAGTGTTTTAGCATCCCTAAGTGTATTCTGTTGTGACTAGGGTACCACGTGGGGCATAGCTACCCCAGGCTGCTCCAAGCCTTTCGAGTGCCTCTCTTCAAGTAGACTTTACCCTAGTTTTTTCCAAGTGTAAGCCTTGTATCCTGTCTATGTGGACCAAGGTAGTTAACGCAAGGTGGAGTGGTGAAGTGTTTTATTTTTGTAATGTGTATGGGGGTTATTAGAGGGTTTAATGAATAAGTTAGTTTTTGAGGTGTATCCATTAATCCTGTTGAAGTGGTGTAGATGATTGTCTACTAAACAGCAGACCTGTAATCTAAAATCTTGAAGCATTAACAGGAACTTATGTTCCTTGGGGCCAGGCCTATCTACTCCACTACTTTTGATACATCTTGATTTAAGCTATGGGCCCTGCTCAGTACCTTTTCCATAACAGATGCGAATGGAACGTTGTGGGAAAATTTCAAGGCAATCGGTGAAGAACTTTCGGAGATTAGCGGTTTTGAACAAATGAACATTTCCATTTTTATTTATATACTAGCAGTACCCGGCCACGCGTTGCTGAGCCACAGCAACCTTCCCTGTCCCCCAGTCCTCCCCACCATTCCCCCCTCACCCGTCTCCTCGGCCTCCAAACCATTCCCGACTCCACCGTCCCCTCGTCCTCCCCAACCCCACCATTCCCCACTCCACCAACCCCTCTTCCTTCCCACCATGCCCCACTCGCCTGTCCCTTTGTCCTCCCCATCATTTTCCATTCCCCTATCCCCTTTTCCACATCATCCCAAACTCTCCCATACCCTCGTCCTTCCCCAACCATCACCCCCTCCCTTGTCCCCTTGTCCTCCCCACCATCTCTCACCTCCGTCCCCTCGTCATCTTCACCATTCCCCACTCCCTCGTCTGATGCCTTCCCAAACGGTCTGATGTTCCCATCAGAAAATTGGGAACATCAAGTGATCTGATGTTCCCATAACTGAAATATAAGAAAAACAGTTAAAAATGAAATGAAAATATGAAAAAATACAAAAAATAAACTATACTCATGAAATGAACAGTATGGTAAACAACACAGCTCAATTCCAATGCAATTCACACAAAATAATTAAATCAAAATGAAAATAAATCGAAATCTATAAAAATTCAATTGATCAATGCAATCAGAAACACTGAAATGTAATTGTAACATATTTAGTATAGCATGTGTGATGCTCTTACATGCAACAGACGGCGCTGTTTTTCAAGAAAAGCATAGAATTACCTGTCACAGGTTAGGCATCTATACTTATACTTACAAAATGAACAGTATGGTAAACAATTCACAGCACAAATTAAACTAATCCAACACAATGTCACACAAAATAATTCAATAAAAAATTAAATAAATTGAAATTATGAAAATAAAATTTATCAATACAATCGGAAACATTGAAAAGGAATTCGTGACATATTTAGTATAGTGTGCATGTTGCTATTATGTGCAACAGATGGCGCTGTTTTTTGAAAACATGTGTTTACCTGTCACAGGTGTGGCATCAATATAGTAGG
Organism: Procambarus clarkii; assembly: GCF_040958095.1. Classification (NCBI taxonomy): domain Eukaryota; kingdom Metazoa; phylum Arthropoda; class Malacostraca; order Decapoda; family Cambaridae; genus Procambarus; species Procambarus clarkii. The sequence goes on from NC_091207.1 coordinate 34,988,647, forward strand.
CATATAATAAGATGCGCCTATTTGAATGCAACGTTGGGTCAAAATTTCAAAGCAATCGGTAAAGAACTTTTAGAGATTACAGCATGTGTTGCTCTTACGTCCAACAGATGGTGCTGTTTTTCAAACAAAGCATGTTTTTTTCCTGTCACAGGTAAGGCATGTATATAGTAGATATATAGAAAGACGCGCCTATTCGAAAGCAACGTTGTGTCAAAATTTCAAAGCAATCGGTAAAGAGGTTTCGAAGATTTCTCTCAGATGAAAAACACATGCAAAACACAGTTTTTCAGAAAAAAAAACATGTTTTTTTCTGTCACGGACATGACATCAATATAGTATGTATATATATACCAGCTCGGATGCGAATGGAATATTGTGTGAAAATTTCAAAGCTGTCGGAAAATCCGACACCATTTAATATATCATACAGACAGATAATAATAGCTGTGTTGTATAAACAAGTTAACCCATAGAAAACGTAACTTGTAGTGGAATTACCATCTAAAGAAAACGGGATATCATCACCACATACTATTATATCCACCACCTATTCAAACTATCCACCACCTATTCAAAAACTGTGGGCATTCTTTCTAAGATCAGATATTATGTACCACGCCCTGCCCTGGTGACTCTCTATTACTCCCTTATCTATCCATATCTCAACTATGGTATTTGTGCTTGGGGCTCTACTACCCAAAATCACTTACGTCCTCTAATTACTCAACACAAAGCTGCTATTAGGACAATATCCAACTCTGGCCCCAGACATCACTCGGTACCCCTACTCAAATCTCTGAATATGTTAGACATTAAGTCACTGCACATTCACTCATGTGTATTATACATATACAAAACGCTAAATTGTAATGCCAATCCTGATCTCAAAAGCTTCATAGAAGGTTGTAACAGAACCCATGAGCACCACACCAGAAATAAATACAGTTTTGATATTCCTAGAGTACGACTTAATCAAACCAGAAATGCTCTACAAATCAAGGGGCCCAGGATGTGGAATGACCTTCCCAACCATGTTAAAGACAGTACCTCTCTCAACCAGTTTAAGTTAAAAACGAAGCTATACCTAATAAATTCCCTGTAACCTACCTTACCTCTCTATTGTCAACCCATGTATGTTTTTTGTTTTTTTTTGTTTTTCAAATCAACGCTGTTTTAATGTAATTTTCTGTAATAATTTGTAATTGTATTTGTGCTGTTTTTTCAACAATGTTCCCCCCTCTTTTACCTCTATTTTTATTTGTACTCAACGCATTTTTTTCTTTTTACCCATTAGTTTTAAGCTTTAGTCAGTAGTGTTTTTTCCTGCCCGAAATGCTTTGCGTAATAGTGGCTTTAGGCATTGTATGTACTAGCTCCTATCTATAAAGCCAACAAACTTTGTAAAATCTCTTTATGTATGTACCTTTGCCTAAATAAAAAATTATTATTAATTATTATTATTATTATTATTATATTATGGTGGGAATTATTCTTAAATACATTAGTCTTAGGACTTTACCATCATAAAACATCTCATATAAATTAACTTAATTATCAATATTAGAGTAGAGTAAATGTGACCCTTCTATCACTTTTTGACATCTGGACAATGTAGGCCAGGCATCAGTCAGGGAGGAGGGGCAGCCATTGTTGAGACTAGACCAGAGGCTCTCGGGAGCAAATTCGGCTCCTGTTAATTTTACTTGGACGTAGTGTTATGGAAACCAAAGGTGTACCATTATCAACATGCTGTCATCAAATCAAGTTAAGTGTTCTTTCCGAAACCCATTATCTATCATTAGTGGCCATTGTTACGACCCTGGGTTCTCCAGTGGAAACCAGAGGTCAAAATTGAGCTATTAAACTTTCTAGTAGTACAGTTGAGTGCATCGCGAGCGGCAATTGTTTGTATCTTCCCTGCCAGACGTAAGACTATTATTGTTTCTCAAAGAGCATTTAAAGACTGAGCTGGGGGTTGATTATTAAATAATAACATAGGCACCAACTTTGCTTACTAATACTTTCTAATCATTTGTAAAGTAACAATACATTGCATAGGGGAAGATCTTTAATGTGCTTAGCTGCATGATCAATTAGGCTCCTTCCGGCACCACGACATGCGGGAGGCTAGCTGGTCGCTAGGAGCGGTCTCTTCTCTGGCTGGCGTTCGTGCGGACGAGACCTACTCTGTGGCTGCACCCCCTCATCTCCTCCCTTCTCCTCTTACTTATTTCCCTTACTTTAAGTTCCTGTACCCTAAAGTTAAGTATTGTATGATTTCTAAATGTACCTACTCTGGTAGTAATATCGGTGAGACCTGGGGATAGTATTTGCCAGTGTTTTGGGTACCCCTAAGTGTTGTGTTTTGTATTAGGGTCCCACGTGGTTTCACTACCCTAAGCTGCATCCAGCTTCAGTGCTTATCCAGTAGTACTTTACCCTAGCTTGTTATTAGTGTAAACCTTGTATCCTGCCTAAGTGGACCAAGGCTTTTAACGTAAGATAGTGTGGTAAAGTTATTATTATTATTGTTATTGGTGTGAGTGTATATGGGGGGGGGTTGTTAAGGGGTTAATAAATAAGTACATGAATTACAGAGTATCCCTTCTTCCTATGTGGGAGCGCATTGATCAACCCTTAGACTAACATATATGGTCTAGTAGCAAGTTATTACTACTGTGGATAGTTTATTTTGAGGGCCGGGCCTTTTAGCTCTCCCATCTTTGATACTCTTGTCTTCTAACTACCCTTACCCCTTAATAGTACCAGTACCCCATAGAAGCCCCACCACACATATATTTATAACAAGTGGTTGACCAGTCCGGGAGGAACATTATAAGTGTAAAAAAAAAAAAAACAAATTAGATTCTTGAGTGCCAAAATTAAAATTTTTTGTTTTCCGCAGAACGGTTGTGTGCTAGCCTAGGGTCCAGCTCTTCTAGCAAAGGACATTCTTGCACTGACTGGACACCCAGCTGGATCCCTTCACGATTAAGGTTAGTGTGGCCTTGTGTTAGGGGCCGTGCAAATTTTTGTTTTTTTCCAATTTTTTTTTTTAATCTTTTCTTTGGCTGGGAGCTAAAATTATTAGTGATGTCATCTGAAATGCAGAGTCTGGCAGGTGAGCCTTCAGCAGTAGAGATAAAGAAACTTAAAAAGTCTAATTTAGTATTGTTAGGCAAGGAATTTGGCCTAGAATTAAATGAAGCGGATAAAAAGTGGACTTTGGTGAATGAAATATTACAACATTGTATTGATGAAGAACTATTGGCAAGTGATACACCTTTATGCCAGCCTAGCCAAGCAGAAAGTGCAACTCATAGGGATAGAGAATTAGCTTTAGAGTTAGCAAAAATAAAATTAGAGGAGCAAAGACTCAAAACCGAGGAGGCTAGAATTAGAGCGAATGCCACTGGACCTCCACCTGCCGGGGATTCAAACCCCAGGCATTATGAGAAAAAGCATAATTTGCCTGAATTTTCCGAGTCAGACCCTGAAAGGTTTTTCAACCATTTTCAGAGATTGGCCATGTCCATGAACTGGCCAAAGGAAGAGTGGGTGAAAATCCTACAGGGAAGACTTAGGGGTAAAGCACAAGATATTTTTATAAACATGCCTGACGACGAGTGTTTCAAATATGATAAAGTCAAGGAATGTATTTTGCGGGCATATGAAATTACTCCTGAAGCTCACCGCCAAGTTTATCGCAACCTTAGGCCTACTCACAACCAACCGCTCACTGAATTTGTTAGTGATCAAATTAGATTGTTTGATAGATGGATTCGCTCGGCGAAAGCCGAAACATACGAGGCTCTCAGGAACTTAATTTTAATGGAGCATTTTATAGATATTATGCCAGAGAATATTTCAAATTACATTAGAGGAAGGGTAGAGGTAAATTCTAAAATAGGGGATTTGGCCAAGTTGGCAGAAAACTACCAATTGGCGGGCAAAAGGCCCAATAAAAATAATTATACCCCACAGAGTAGCAAAACTTATACCCACAGCCAGTCCAGACCAGCTCATTCTAACCCTTTACCTAATGCACATTCTGTTTCAGACATAACTAACCCTGTTAAAGTGTCTAGCCCCACGGCACCTAAGGGTGAACCAAAGGGTAATTCTGTTAGTAATGTCTCTTCTCCCCGACGTTTTTGTGGTCACTTTAATCATCCAAACCACACTATTAGCCGGTGTTGGCAACTGTACCCAGAAAAAAGACCCAATGCTCTAGTTGTGACACAGGGCTTGAGGCCTTCAGAAGGGTTAGGGAGTAAGACCTCCAACCCACAGTGGTTGGACTTGCTTACCCCATTCTTATCGAAAGGGAGACTACTTTTGTCTGAGGGTTCTTCCTGGAAGGACGTGGTGATCTTCCGAGACACCGGTGCCATCCAGACTTTAATTTTAGAGAGTGCGTTGCAAGGTGCCAACACTCTCGACACTGGAGAGGTGGTACTGGTCGAGGGTGTCACTAGTGATACTCGGGCAGTACCCCTCCATAAGGTTACCCTGGAATCTGATTTCCACAAGGGTGTTTGTACAGTCGGAGTCACTTCATACCTACCTTTCCCTAATGTTGATGTAATAGTTGGTAATGATTTAGCAGGGGATAAGGTAGGGGACTCCAGACTGCCTATTATGTTGCCTACCCCTAAGGTTTGCCTGGATCCACCCGCCGCAGAGGATAATGTTGTGTACCCTGCCTGCGCAGTGACCAGGTCTATGAGACTTAAATGTAAGGGCAGCCCTGTGCTTGCCAAGGTGGTAAATCCTGAGGTCAAGAGGAGCTTTCCGAGTGGTGAAAACCAAGTGGACCTCGCGGATACATTCATGGCCCGACTCGATGACGTGGCCGAGGACATTGTGGAGAGCCTGACACCGCCATCTACCGAGAGTAGTGGGGAGGTGGAGGAGAACACTGTTGAGCCTCGGCCAATGGCATCTGACCAAGGCCTAGATGCCTCCTTGAGTGAGTTACAGAAAGCTGACCCCACTCTTGCAGATTGTCATGAGACAGCCGTTTCTATGGAGGAAAATGTAGACGCAGCAACTGGGTACTACTACAATGATCAGATTTTGATGAGAAAATGGAGACCACAGAGTGCTCCATTGTCAAATGAGTGGGAGGTAGTCCACCAGGTTATGTTGCCGACCTGCTATAGAGAAAGAGTTTTGGCAGCTGCTCATGATGATCCTATGGGGGGACATCAAGGTATAAATATTACGTATCACAAAATTTTAAAGTATTTTTTCTGGCCCAAGCTGAAAAGCGATGTGGCAAAATTTTGTAATGCGTGTATTGTTTGTCAACTGGTTGGGAAACCAAACCAGACTCCACCTAAAGCTCCTCTAAAGCCTATTGTCGTGCCAGAGGAACCATTTTCTCATGTGGTAATGGACTGTGTTGGACCATTACCTAGAACTAAGTCTGGTAATATTTACCTAATCACAATGATGGGTATCACTACTCGTTACCCAGAGGCTTTTGCTGTAAGGAACATCCGAGCAAGAACTGTTGTTGCTCGTATGTTGCAATTTTTTTCCACTTTTGGACTGCCTCGGGTCGTGCAAACTGACAATGGTACTAATTTTAAGTCTGATGTTTTTGAGCAATTTTGTAAGGAACATGGAATAACTCATAAGGTTTCCAGCCCATACCATCCACAGAGTCAGGGGGTAATTGAACGTTTCCATCTAACTCTGAAGCAGATGTTGAAGACATCGTGCGAGAGTTCCCACACCTTCTGGGATGAGAATTTACCGTATGTTTTGTTTGCGGCTAGAGAGGGATTACAAAGTTCACTGGGCTGTTCTCCTTTTGAGTTAGTCTTTGGCCATAAAGTTCGTGGACCCTTGCAAATGTTACAGGAGAATCTGTTAGGGAACGTAACGTTAACCGAAGGTTCGGCTTTCTTTGCGCAACACCACCAGAGACTCAAGGACTGCAAGGCGGCTGCATTAAAGTATCTTGGCAAGGCCCAAGAAAAGATGAAAGAACGTAACGATGCTAAATCTAAGTTACGGGTATTTCAGCCTGGCGACCCTGTCCTGGTATTAAAGCCTCGACTAGGGAACACTATGTCCCACAAGTACGAAGGCCCCTACATTGTGACAGAAAAGACTGGGGACCTCACGTACAAAGTGAGGCACTCTGACAAACGTAACCAGGTAATGCTCATACATGTAAATCGACTGAAGAAGTTCCAGGGCCCCAGGCCCATTGCACTAACCAATGTTTCCATTTCCAGTGAGAGAGGGGATGATTGTTCTGGGGACCCTACTAATCTCATTTTCAATAATTCTAGTTCTGTGAATGCTGTGGAGGAGGGACTGTCCCATTTGCAGATGGCCCAACGTGAAGAGGTGCAGTCGTTGGTTGATGAATTCTCCAGTCTGTTTGGGGAGGTCCCGACCCAGACTGATGCCATTTGCCATGATGTCGAGTTGACGGACTACACTCCCATTCGCCTTCAACCCTATCGGATGAGTCCAGAAAAGAAGGCCATCGTACGGAAGGAGGTCGACTTCTTGCTCCAGCACGGCCTCATCCGGCCGAGCCAGGGCTCTTGGTGCTCGCCCTGCCTTTTGGTCCCCAAACCAGACGGCTCCTGGCGATTATGCACCGACTATCGGCAGCTCAACAAGGTGACCATTGTGGATGCCTATCCGCTGCCCCTCCTCGAGGACTGCATCGACGAGTTGGGAAATGCCAAGTACGTTTCAAAATTCGACCTCTCGAGGGGGTATTATCAAATCCCACTCACTGAACGTGCTAAACAGCTAACGGCGTTTGTGACACCCGAGGGTGTTTTTGAGTATCAAGTGTTACCGTTTGGCTTGCGTAATGCTCCTGCCACGTTCCAGAGACTCATGAACTCTCTACTCGCTAAGGTGCCAAATTGTCGGGCGTATTTAGATGATATCGTGCTGTTTGACAGTAATTGGGCTGACCACATAGCTAGGTTACGCCAGTTGTTTGCAATCTTGAAAAGGGCAAATCTTACCTTAAATGCTAGAAAGTGTCATTTTGGCCAAGGCACAGTGACGTACCTCGGTTATGAAGTGGGCCAAGGAAAAGTGTTACCTCGGCAAGATAAAATCAGTGCCATTCTGGAGTATCCAGTACTAAAGTCTGAATAGGACGTTCAAAGATTTATCGGTATGTGTGCATACTATCGACGTTTTTGTCAGAACTTTTCCAGTGTTGCCACTCCTCTCACAGACTTGTTGCGGAAAGCCGTTAAATTTAAGTGGTCATCAGACTGTGCAGAGGCATTTAAAAATTTGAAATTGATCTTAGCTTCCGCCCCAGTGCTTGCTAGTCCAAGGTTCGACCGACCGTTTAAAATTCATGTTGACGCGTCTGACTCGGGTGCTGGTGCAGTGTTGTTGCAAACTGGGGATGATCAGGTGGAACACCCAGTATATTATTACTCTGTGAAATTCGACAAGGCGAACGCAATTATTCAGTGGTTGAAAAAGAGGCGTTGGCGCTAGTGTTAACATGTAAAAAGTTTGAAGTTTACCTCACAGGTAATATAGTGGAAGTGTACACGGACCATAACCCACTAGTCTTCCTGACTCAGATGAAGGGTAAGAATAAACGCATCCTCAGGTGGGCGATGTACCTACAGGACTTCAATCTTTCCATTACTCACCTACCGGGCAGACTCAACGTGATAGCCGACGCTCTGTCCCGGCTGCCTGAATAACATTCATCTGAGCCACAGAAAGCCATTTACCAACTGTCATGCTTTAGTTAATTTTTTTTTAGGTTCTCCTGTGACATTAAATATTCCGTGTCCAATTTATTTACTTCCCTGTTCTTTTATTTTTTTGTGTATGTTTTTTTTTCTTTCAGAGAACTCCTTTGTATTTTTTTTTGCAGAGAAATTGTTTTTGATTGATTTTTTGTTTTTGTCATATGTTTTTTCTTTTTATTCTCTGTATACTCTTACAAAAAAATATGACTACTATTCTAGTAGTCACATTTTTTTTTCTCTGAAGGGGGGAGGAGTGTTACGACCCTGGGTTCTCCAGTGGAAACCAGAGGTCAAAATTGAGCTATTAAACTTTCTAGTAGTACAGTTGAGTGCATCGCGAGCGGCAATTGTTTGTATCTTCCCTGCCAGACGTAAGACTATTATTGTTTCTCAAAGAGCATTTAAAGACTGAGCTGGGGGTTGATTATTAAATAATAACATAGGCACCAACTTTGCTTACTAATACTTTCTAATCATTTGTAAAGTAACAATACATTGCATAGGGGAAGATCTTTAATGTGCTTAGCTGCACGATCAATTAGGCTCCTTCCGGCACCACGACATGAGGGAGGCTAGCTGGTCGCTAGGAGCGGTCTCTTCTCTGGCTGGCGTTCGTGCGGACGAGACCTACTCTGTGGCTGCACCCCCTCATCTCCTCCCTTCTCCTCTTACTTATTTCCCTTACTTTAAGTTCCTGTACCCTAAAGTTAAGTATTGTATGATTTCTAAATGTACCTACTCTGGTAGTAATATCGGTGAGACCTGGGGATAGTATTTGCCAGTGTTTTGGGTACCCCTAAGTGTTGTGTTTTGTATTAGGGTCCCATGTGGTTTCACTACCCTAAGCTGCATCCAGCTTCAGTGCTTATCCAGTAGTACTTTACCCTAGCTTGTTATTAGTGTAAACCTTGTATCCTGCCTAAGTGGACCAAGGCTTTTAACGTAAGATAGTGTGGTAAAGTTATTATTATTATTGTTATTGGTGTGAGTGTATATGGGGGGGTTGTTAAGGGGTTAATAAATAAGTACATGAATTACAGAGTATCCCTTCTTCCTATGTGGGAGCGCATTGATCAACCCTTAGACTAACATATATGGTCTAGTAGCAAGTTATTGCTACTGTGGATAGTTTATTTTGGGGGCCGGGCCTTTTAGCTCTCCCATCTTTGATACCCTTGTCTTCTAACTACCCTTACCCCTTAATAGTACCAGTACCCCATAGAAGCCCCACCACACATATATTTATAACAGCCATTAATGTCATTGGGTAGGGTTAGCTGGTTAGAGCACGAGATAGCCTCAAACTAAAGGTAATTAAGCCAGGTCTTCATTGTTCCATGTACAGTATTTTCTCTGATATACCTGTCATATATAGGATTCTGGCATTACAGCTAGCGTCCTTTTGACAGGTCAAGACGAGGAAGCAAGACTTTGTGCACCAGTTACTGGGTGATGGAAGCTACCTCAAAGAGGGAAAATGTGGTGTCTACACCCTAGTTATACCTGGTGGACTAACCTGCTGTACTATAAGATAAGGAACCTCTTCAATGTATGTAGTCTATTACTGTAGTTTGATTGGCTGCATATATATATAAATTTAATAAACCCCCCTAATGTGTAGAGGATCGATTTGTGAGATTAAGAGATTATTGCAGAAATACAGTCCACTTATCATTATACAAATTGCTATCGAAGTATATAAATTAACGTAAATATAAATTCATATAAATTAAATAAATATAAATCTCACAGGTCGGTTCACACATTATTTGGTCCTTCGAAACCGAATTATTTGGACCTTCAGAACCGGAATATTCGGTCCTTTGAACCCACATTTGGTCATCTTAGTACCGGATAAACCAGTTAACCAGTGGATTCATTAAATAAACTAGTGCAGTGTGATTTAAACAAGGCCAGCAGTCAAAGACGGCAGCGTAGCCTCGAGGGAGCTCAGGAGCCTCCCTCAGTTCAGATCAGCCTTAGTCAGCGGTTTCATGCACACCCACAGATATTTGGTGGCGTGTTATTCTGTGAAATGACAGCGCTAATATAGAAGCCAGCCAAATTAGTGACTGTGTCGCGAGATTGTTCACGGATTTCGTGGTGTTAAATTTCGCGAGAGATTATCTACGAATTTTGTGGAGTTTATTTCACGAGGTCACTAATAATATTTAATACTTCTAGATAATATTAGAAGTTTCATAGAGGCTAATTAAGAGGCTATTATCAATAATTGTGTATATTATTTCTCCAAAATAGAGAATCATTTAATATATTGCATTAGTGATCACAGTATAATATTTACTAATTGCCAACCCACAACAGGGTAGGATATTAACATTGACTAGTTGAACTATTATTGCTCATCCTAGTCCCATTATTACCATAGTCAGTTGTACTATATTGATCAACCTAACACCATTAATGAATGGTCCAGACCCTATTTTGGGTGTAATTTTTATCAACTCGAGTTGAGTTGTATATATAACAATTTACTTATGATCATTACACCTTTGAGTGATTAATTAGTGTCAATTCCATCCTAGGGTGATATAGAAGAGCTAACCTAAAGGTACTTCCAGTGACACTGGTTTATCACTCAAATCATTAGTGTGTATGATTGTATCATACACAGAAGAAGTATAGGTTAGGAATTGTCTCCAAAGAATTCTCAAAGAATTACTCATTATTGCTGTCTAAGATAATTAGACGAGCCAAAACTAAATACTACGAAGATAAATTTACCCAAATAAAGAGCAACATTAAACAAACTTGGAGAACAATTTCTCAAATATTGGGATCAAAGAAGTCTTTAAATAACAAACCGACTCTCCTGTCTAATAACGATGGTCAGCTTTCAGCCTCTGATTCTGCTATTGAGTTCAATAGGTTCTTCTCTTCCATTGGTTCATCCCTTGCAAATGATATTCCATCTTCCAGTACAGACATTAATGACTATCTTTCAGGTAACTATCCACAGTCTCTGTACCTAAAGCCTATAAATTCCACTGACGTCAATGAGATAATCCTTTCCCTTAAAACCAAGTCTGGTGCCCTTGAGGAGATACCAACTTTAATTTACAAAAAAGCCTCCAGATCTTTAGCCCCTGCTATTGCTTTGCTCTTCAACAAGTCACTTGAACTCCAAACCTTCCCAGATATTCTAAAAAAAGCGAGAGTAACGCCTGTCCACAAATGTGGTAATCTCACAGATGTTAACAACTACAGACCTATATCTATGCTGCCAAACTTGACAAAAATTTTTGAAAAACTAATCTATAAGCAGCTTTACTCATATCTAGCCAAACTCAATATACTTAGCCCTTGCCAATATGGCTTCAGACCCAAAAAAAGCACTAACGATGCACTTATTAGTATGCTTAACTCGATTCATACAGCTCTTGATAAAAATGAGTTCAATGTTGGGTTGTTTGTGGACCTGCGTAAAGCTTTTGACACTGTCAACTACCAAAACCTTCTTCTTAAATTACATCATTATGGAGTCAGAGGACACTCCCTACAATACCTCAAATCCTACCTTACTGACAGGCTCCAATATGTTTCTGTTAATAATACAATTTCTCCCACCCTACCCATCAACATTGGTGTTCCCCAGGGCAGCATACTTGGCCCTCTCCTCTTTCTCATCTACATTAATGACCTTCCAAATGCCTCCCAACACCTCAAACCAATTCTATTTGCTGACGACACAACCTTCATTTACTCCAGTCCTGATCCCCTTGCTCTAAATGCCACAGTAAATACTGAGCTAAATAAAGTCCATCTGTGGCTAACTGCCAACAAACTCACCCTTAACATTGACAAAACCTTCTATATTCTGTTTGGCAATAAATCCTCTAATCAAATAAATCTCAAAATAAACAATACCCAAATTTGTAACAAATTAGATGGCAAATTCCTTGGCATTCTCATTGACCACAAGCTTAATTTCCAGGGACACATTCTAAACATATCAAAAAAAGTTTCAAAAACTGTGGGCATTCTTTCTAAGATCAGATATTATGTACCACGCCCTGCCCTGGTGACTCTCTATTACTCCCTTATCTATCCATATCTCAACTATGGTATTTGTGCTTGGGGCTCTACTACCCAAAATCACTTACGTCCTCTAATTACTCAACACAAAGCTGCTATTAGGACAATATCCAATTCTGGCCCCAGACATCACTCGGTACCCCTACTTAAATCTCTGAATATGTTAGACATTAAGTCACTGCACATTCTCTCATGTGTATTTTACATATATAAAACGCTAAACTATAATGCCAATCCTGATCTCAAAAGCTTCATAGAAGGTTGTATCAGAACCCATGAGCATCACACCAGAAATAAATACAGTTTTGATATTCCTAGAGTACGACTTAATCAAACTAGAAATGCTCTACAAATCAAGGGGCCCAGAATGTGGAATGACCTTCCCAACCATGTTAAAGACTGTACCTCTCTCAACCAGTTTAAGTTAAAAGCGAAGCTATACCTAATAAATTCCCTGTAACCTACCTTACCCTTCTATTGTCAACCAATGTCTGTGTTTTTCTTTAAAGAGCGCTGTTTGTCGACATAATTGTATTTGTGCTGCTTTTTCATCTATGTTTTCATTTCTTGTTTTCATTCTACTCATTATGCTCAATTAGTATTAAGCTTGTCATTTAAGTTTATCATGCCCGAAACGCTTTGCGTAATAGTGGCTTTAGGCATTGTATGTACTAGCTCTACCTATAAGTCAAACAATCCTTGTAAATATTTATTGTATGTATGTACCTTACCTAAATAAAATTGTATTGTATTGTATTGTATATATATAATGTGTATTAATTTTAAGTGCTAACCTCTAGTAGTGGTAGGATTATTGCCTAGTGAGTGCAAAATTTACCCTAGGCTACCATCAGTGCTTGTTCAGTATTATGAGCAGCCCAAGTACAAGCCCCACAAGGCTTCACCAACTAGCTAGTATGGATAATGCTGGCAATGAGAAAACTGTCATACATCTAGTACTACAATTGCTGGATTTACCTCAACCTGATCAGACTGCTGACTCATTACAATCCTTCAGCATGGAGTTTGAGTCACTACTAAGAACATTCAGTCTTAAGGTTGATATAACTACTAGTGAATGGATGACCAAAGTAGTCCTTCAACGAAAATTGTCCAGCGATATACTAGATGAATTATATTCACATCAATATAACACCATCCTGACAGTACAGGACATCACTGAAGGTTTACATTCCATCATAAACAAACGACGAGCAAATGAGGAAGTTAAAGCCTCATGCAAGCCTTCAGAAATAGGAAATAATAGTCATTTAAAGGGTAAAACAACTACCCCAAATAAACATCAGTCAATTACTCAAACATCAAGTTGCAGAAAATCTGACAATGCAGCAGCATCCTCCAAGCCTACTGTTACTAGTTCACCCAAACCGGTAACTTCCAAACGTGCAGTAGGCTGGGGGACATGTATGTTCTGCAAAAAGAAACATTCAACATACTGTTGTGCTAATTATCCAACCAGAGACACTCGTATTGAGCGACTATAGGAATTAGGGAGATGTGCAAGGTGTCTCAAGTCACACAACATAGACTATTGTGATACCCAATTCAACACCTGCAACAGGTGTAGAAGGGGTAGGCACCATGCAGCACTGTGCAAATATACGAAATTAACGTATTCAAGACCCAAGGTGGAAGATAGCATTCCCACCACAGTACAGTACTGCAAGGTGCAACAAACAAAGAGTGCCCAATCGGCAAAGTCTAAAGGTAATACGACTTTGCCTACTGCCCAAATTACCATCCAGAATAAGAGGGCCAAGGTCCATACCCGTGGGTTGTTTGACCAAGGATCCCAGAGAACATATGTCACTAAAAAGTTGGCAGATGAACTACAATTAAGGCCTGTAGCCCAGATGTCATTCAATATCTCAGGGTTTGTAACAGATGCAGGACCTCAAGTCTACCAGGGGGTACAACCATCAGTACGCTTAGGCAGGTACGTCTGTCGAGTACAAGCCATTGTGGTGGACAAAATACCAGTAGACCTACAAGTTCAAGGTCTGAGAGCAACAGCCAAATTCCTGAGAAATAGAGGAATAAAATTGGCAGATAATATTAAGTCTGATCACCTCACCGACTTCGATCTCCTTGTAGGGACAGACTATTGCCATCGATTCATCGATAGCCCTACTAAATATCAGGGCATAACCATGTTAAAGTCTGCAGGAGGAAAATTACTCTCAGGCCCAGTATCAAGCCTGAGGAGACCTATGCCTGCAGATTTATTTATTTATTTTATTTATTTATGCATATACAAGAATGTACATAAGGAATGTGAGGATACAAATATGGTAATTACAGTCTTGTAAAGCCACTAGCACGCGCAGCGTTTCGGGCAGGTCCTTAATCTAAGAAAATTTTAAGGAGGTAAATACTTGCAAAATTTATAGATAAAAAATGATAACAGATTACATGGAATGAAAAAAAAGATGAGAGAAAATTATAGGTACAGTATATTAAAGCACATAGGTAGCTATGATTGATTGCAATGACAGCTTAAAATGGTAGTTGACAACAAATTGGTAGGCACAATACAGCAGAAACAATATAAGATTGATTGCAATGCCAGCTTGAATGGTAGTTGACAAAAAATTGGTAGTCACAATACAGCATATGGCTAGCACATAAAAGAAGACAGCAATGAACACAATGATAAGGTTGTTTGATATTACATAAAAATTAGGAGATTGGGTAACACTAGGTACAGAGCAAATTTAAAGCTCAGTGTAGGAAACTAAATAGATGAAGTTAGGTACTTTTTGGTTTTGCTTTTAAATAAGGCAAAAGTTTTACAGTTTTTCAATTCACTAGGGAGTGAGTTCCATAGACTAGGTCCCTTAATTTGCATAGAGTGTTTACACAGATTAAGTTTGACCCTGGGGATATCAAAGAGATATTTATTTCTGGTGTGGTGATAATGGGTCCTATTACATCTGTCCAGGGAGAGTTTCAGAGCATGGTTTGCATTTAAGAACAGGGTTTTGTAAATGTAGTTGACACAAGAGAATGTGTGGAGGGAGTTAATATTTAGCAAGTTTAGAGATTTAAACAAGGGAGCTGAGTGTTGTCTGAAAGCAGAGTTAGTTATTATTCTGATAGCAGATTTTTGCTGTGTGATGATGGGCTTAAGGTGGTTTGCAGTGGTAGACCCCCATGCACAGATACCATAATTAAGATAGGGGTAGATTAGTGCATAATATAGTGAGAGGAGAGCAGAGTTAGGAACATAATATCTGATTTTGGAGAGTATACCAACTGTCTTAGAGACTTTCTTAGTTATGTGTTGAATGTGGGTGCTGAAGTTGAGTCTCTTGTCTAGGAATAGGCCAAGAAACTTGCCATCATTTTTATTACTGATGTTAATGTTGTCTATCTGTAGCTGAATTGCATTTGATGATTTGCTTCCAAATAAGATGTAGTAAGTCTTTTCGATGTTTAATGTTAGTTTGTTCGTTGACATCCATAAGTGGACTTTTTTTAATTCATTATTCACAACATTATTTAGTGTATGTGGGTTGAGGTTTGAGTAGATAAGGGTAGTATCGTCAGCAAACAATATAGGTTTGAGAATATTAGAGACATTAGGCAGATCGTTTATATATATAAGAAATAGAAGAGGTCCTAAGATGCTGCCCTGTGGCACTCCAACGGTAATTGGTAGAGTGGAAGAAGTTGTATCATTGATGGTTACATATTGGTGTCTGTCACTAAGATAGGATCGGATGTAGTCAAGGGCAAGGCCTCGGATTCCATAATGCTGGAGTTTAAGTAAGAGGTAGTTGTGATTAACAGTATCAAAGGCTTATCTAAGATAAACAATACCAGTAGAAATCTAAATTTGTCAGCTGATTATATTTCTCCAGTAGCATTATACTAAGGAGATTACAGCTGACTATACCAACAGAGGTTGATGTTAGTATCATCATTTAAAGCTGAAGTATTCCATGAGGCCTCAGTGGCAAATCAGTGAACAGTAGCCTAAACAGCTACAAGTCACTGCGACCAATGTCACTGAACCCACTGCAGTCTCAGAACCATACTTTACTTTAATGATGAGCTATTCAATCTTCTGAATCAATTAACTAAATTAAACCCCAATAAATCTGATGACTGATTTGATACATTTATTATTTAATCAAGATGTATTCCATGGGCCTCAGTGTTTATATATCAGTGACCAGTAACCTGGACCTAGATTCAGGAAGCTCTGTGTATTTCTTCGTAAGTGGGTTTGCTACGAAGGTTCCTAAGTGCGCCCTAAGAAGATGCTTAGGTGCGATTCAATAAGGTATACTTAGGAAGAAAAATTGTTGGTTCACCTGCGTGCCGATAGAGGTCACTACTGTGTTTCGTTTGGCCAATCAGAGAGCAGCAACATTCTTCATATTGAAGATTTAGCGCTGGCTTATCGCAGCTCTACTGCCTCCTATTTACGTCGAATTTTCTTATAAAATTAGTATATTTCGAAGTAAAACAATGTTTTTTCAACTTCTACAGCCAGCACCGACATTGTAGTAAACAAATATGTTACATTTGTTGTTTACCTACGTAATTCTAAGAGATACTGTGTAGCTGTCCTTGTTGCTCGGAAGATGCGCTGACAATTATTGTATATATTTACTGAATTTACCCAAGGGCCACTAACTATCTAGTGACCTCGAAGAGGACAGAAAGCCGGCGGCTTGTTGAAGGGCCCGCCAATTGTCTTAATTATATTTTTTAGCTGGAATTTGGCATTTACGGCTTCAGCGGGTAGGCGGTTCCATGGGTTTATAGCCCTCTTGGTGGAAAAAAAACATCTGTTTTCAGTCCTACTTGAGAGAACATACTCTCCAACACTATATCTGTGATTGTCCTGTTATCAGTGACTTCATACCAAATGGTATGAGGTATTTTGAGCTCTGTAATTACTTCATACTCTCAGGAATATTGGAAGATATTCTTGTGCTGCACCCAGATTTTGCCAGTGGAGGCTAATAGATCAGCATTAAGTATTTTGTTCTCTCCTAATTCCATGTATGACTGGCCATCCTGTGAGGTGAGCTTGTAGCTGGTTTTTGATCTACACTGTGTGGTCCTTTAGACAGAATAGGGAAGCAGCACATTGCTGTGTATACCTAAACATGTTTAAAAATACATTGTTTGAGAGGAGTTTTGTAGAAACTGGTAAGAGTAATTATAATATAATGTTTCCATGATTCAGTGCTTACCTCTTGTGAAAATTGCTTAGAGTTGTTTAGTCAGAGTTGATTTGTTTTTTGTATTGAGGCTGGTATTTTCTAAATTGATTCCATGTACAGTATGTCTAACCATCCTGTGAGATGGGAGTATTAGATAAACTTATAGCTAGTTTTTTATCTACACTGTGTAATATTCCATATAGAATAGGGTAGCAGCACATTGCTGTGTATACCTAATCTTCTTAATAAAAAAATTCAGTAATAAAGATTTTAAATTATAGTTTGTATTATTACAAATACAGTACTGTATTATCCTTATTAAATCATGTTGACCATGGATCATTAAGATCTCATGTTGATATGTAATACAAGTCATATTTCTTTTGAACTGCTAATCCATGCTAATCATTCATTAAATTGTGCATTATGTCTCAGTTTTTCACTTCCTTGGATATACTGTACAGTACAAAAAGATAGGAAAAAATAAACCAGTAATATTTCTTTCATTATATTTTTCATTTAAATAACTGCATCAATATTTTTACAGCTGACAGGATTTGTTTTCCCATACAGGTGCATTATTTGTTAAAAAAATTTGGTTTATTGTTACACACAATGGTGCTACATAGCCTTCCCAGCTTGGTGCCTTCTTTTAATACTTACTGATTAAAAAATAAATAATAAATACATTTTATTCAGGAAAAGTACATACAGTTGATTTACAAACATAATGTTGGATTTATAGGCAGAGCTAGTACATACAATACCTAAAGCCACTAATACTCTAGCATTTCGGGCAAGGTGTGGGGGGGAAAAAACAGACTAAAACTTAATAGTAATCGGGATTAGGTATAAATTGTGTTGAAAGAAGGAATAAAAAATACAAAAAGGGGGTTAACATAGCATAAATCAGCAATTGCACATGTTGGTGAACAGCGTTGTTTAAAAAATAGCAAGACATGGGTTGACATTTAGGAGGTAAGTTAGGTTACATGGAGTTAATTAGGCAGTACTTGGTTTAACTCTTAAACTGGTTGAGAGAGGTACAGCCGTTGACATGATTCGGGAGGTCATTCCACATTCTGGGTCCCTTGATTTGTAGAGCACTTCTAGTTTGGTTACACACAGCCAAATTGAGTAACAGGAAGAGGTCTTGGACACAAATTTGTTCCATGCTAAATGTAGAGGAATCAGCTGAGTATTCCTCAAATAAAATAAGTTGCCTCAGCTTATAAGGTAAATAAAATAAGCATTACTCAAATAAGTAGCTGCCTCACTGCTACATAGCCTTCCCGGCATGGTGCCTTCTTTTGATAATTACTTGTTCCACACCCAAATTGTATAACAGGAAGAGGTCTTGGACCCCTACTTCCCTCTCTCTTTTTTAATAATCTATATAGTCATAATTATAGCTTTAAGTATTCAATGAATAAAGTTTGTGACATTTTTACCCTTTTCCTTACCTAACATCATTTGTGCAGCATATTTTTATTTTATGTCTCACCCAGATTTAATTTAAAAATAAAACCAAACTAAATAAATTAGAAATGGGTATGTATAGCTAAGGTACACCCTTACTACTAGGTGAACAGGGGCATTTGGTGATAGTAAATGATCCCATCAGGCAGGGCTCATCACCTTCTCTCATATTTCATGTTCACCAGTGTTTATTTACTTAATAACTACTGGTATAATATCTTGCTATTATAAAACTAATTCTACTATCATCAAACACATATTTACTTCAAGTTTCAAGCAGAGAATGCATATATAACTAACACGAAGGATTCCTCTTCACTAGATTCACCAGCTATAATGTTTTGGTCATGTTCCAATATCATAAATCGATCCCAGTGTTATGTAGTAGAGAAAAAATGACTTATATCCAGTTTACGTAAAGCTACGAGTGGTCGAAACCACACTTAAATCCCGGAATGAACTTACGAAGATTTTTCCACTTAGGGTAGCTCTTTGAATACGGATGTAGCCGCCACGAAGGCGCTAAGAAGGAATTCGTTCTTAGCTAAGAGGAAAACCTTCGTAAGTACCTTCCTGAATCCGGCCCCAGAACAAACTTCAAGTTATATCTAATGTCACTGATCTCACTGCAGTCCCTGAATCATACTTGACT
>NC_091207.1:35012800-35026340 GCF_040958095.1 Procambarus clarkii
ATGGAAGCAAGTCGACGAAGAACTCTGTAGGGTAAGGCAGGTCCTACTCAACAACGGCTTCTCCAATGGTTTCGTCGAAGACATCATAAGAAGGAAAGTGAAACGCCATGCAACCTCTGAAGAGACAACTAACACAACACCTATACCCCCTATTAGACTATTTTACAGGAACTTCTTCTCCACAGCTCATAAAACGGAGGAAAGGGTCCTGAAAGATATTGTTAATAGAAACGTTATCCCTACAGACAAAAATCAGAAGATACAACTGACGATTTACTATAAAACCAGAAAAACGGCCAGCCTACTCATGAGAAACTCTCCAGACACAAAGCAGAACGCTTTAAAAGAGACCAACGTCGTCTATGCCTTCAAATGCCCTCTTGGGGATTGTAAGCTCCAAAAAACCCAGTATATAGGCAAGACAACAACATCTCTTTCTAGGCTTTTAACGATGCATAAGCAACAGGGCTCCATTAAGGAACATATACTCTCTTCCCACAACCAAACCATCGCCAGAGAAATCCTAGTAAACAACACAGAAATCACCAATAGATACAGCGATAGCAGACGGCTTGACGTTTGTGAGGCACAGCACATTAAAAAGTCAACACCAGCAATCAACAGCCAATTAATGCACAACTATATTCTACCCACCTCAAGTCTCCGCTCCAATATAGAAGCATCAAGAAATATGGACCAATAGGCTTTCTATAATCACTTCTATTCAATGCCCATTGTTTCGTGTTCTGTCTTGTGTTGATGAATTTAATACCCTATTAAATACCACCTCACCCCATCCACCTCACTCAAATGTAGATATAAACAAATCGGAGATGTGTAAGTTCTATTCAGTTGTGTATGTGTAACTAACCTAAACCTACCCGAGTCACTCAAACATCAGCCACTACCTTGGACCACATATGGACAAACATAACAGCTCCCCTTGTATCTGGTATAATCTACGACAGAACAACTGACCACTATCCTACCTTTCTCATAGCGAACATGGACATAACACCACCAAAAAGCAAGAAACTTTCATTTAGGCTACACAGTGAATCAGCTTTAGACAATCTTACAGAGGCACTTCACAATATTAACTGGGATTCTGAATTCAATAATACCCATGATATAAATTCATTAGCTAACCTCTTCCTCTCCAAAACTCTAAGCCTCTACAACCTTCATTGTCCCCTTCTTACAAAGCAAGTAACTGACAAAAGATTAAACAATCCATGGCTCACAAGTGGCATTCTCAACTCAATCAACAAGAAACATGAATATGAAAAGAAAGTTAGGATTGGCCTAGTTTCAAAGGAAGTAGCTAAAAGGTACTCATCAATGCTTACCAGTATCATAAGAAAGGCAAAACTTGCATATTATGCGAATAGATTCAATGAAGCAAAAGGCAACATGAAAAACACTTGGAAAACTATCTCTAGTATCCTAGGAACTAAACAACACTCGCATAACCAAATAAAACTCTACAAGGATGGGGATATACCGTCAACTGATTTAGAAATGGCAAATGAATTTAATAGTTTCTTTTCATCGGTTGGTGCTAATCTTGCCAGTAAAATCCCACAGACTCAGACACATATTAACACATATCTCTCAGGCAGCTATCCAAACTCTCTTCTCCTTGCACCAATCAGCCCGGCAGATGTTGTGTCCATCATACACTCTCTAAAAACCAAGGCAGGGAACACCAGTGATATTCCGTCCATTGTGTACAAGAGAGCCTCCCATGCCCTTGCCCCACCCATAGCACTACTGTTCAACAAATCTATAGAGTGTCACACCTTCCCTGATATCCTCAAAAAAGCAAGAGTAACGCCAGTCCATAAAGGAGGCAATCCGGCGGACATAAACAATTATAGACCAATATCAAATCTACCCATTCTATCAAAAATATTTGAAAAAATTATTTACAAACAGCTCTATTCCTACCTCGTAAAATTCGACATACTCAGCCCCTGCCAGTTTGGCTTCCGGTCCCAAAAGAGTACCAATGATGCAATCATTAGTCTCCTTGACATTATCTACTCAGCCCTTGACAAAAATGAGTTTCCGATTGGACTCTTCATTGACCTAAGAAAAGCCTTTGATACTGTTAATCACAACTACCTCTTACTTAAACTCCAGCATTATGGAATCCGAGGCCTTGCCCTTGACTACATCCGATCCTATCTTAGTGACAGACACCAATATGTAACCATCAATGATACAACTTCTTCCACTCTACCAATTACCGTTGGAGTGCCACAGGGCAGCATCTTAGGACCTCTTCTATTTCTTATATATATAAACGATCTGCCTAATGTCTCTAATATTCTCAAACCTATATTGTTTGCTGACGATACTACCCTTATCTACTCAAACCTCAACCCACATACACTAAATAATGTTGTGAATAATGAATTAAAAAAAGTCCACTTATGGATGTCAACGAACAAACTAACATTAAACATCGAAAAGACTTACTACATCTTATTTGGAAGCAAATCATCAAATGCAATTCAGCTACAGATAGACAACATTAACATCAGTAATAAAAATGATGGCAAGTTTCTTGGCCTATTCCTAGACAAGAGACTCAACTTCAGCACCCACATTCAACACATAACTAAGAAAGTCTCTAAGACAGTTGGTATACTCTCCAAAATCAGATATTATGTTCCTAACTCTGCTCTCCTCTCACTATATTATGCACTAATCTACCCCTATCTTAATTATGGTATCTGTGCATGGGGGTCTACCACTGCAAACCACCTTAAGCCCATCATCACACAGCAAAAATCTGCTATCAGAATAATAACTAACTCTGCTTTCAGACAACACTCAGCTCCCTTGTTTAAATCTCTAAACTTGCTAAATATTAACTCCCTCCACACATTCTCTTGTGTCAACTACATTTACAAAACCCTGTTCTTAAATGCAAACCATGCTCTGAAACTCTCCCTGGACAGATGTAATAGGACCCATTATCACCACACCAGAAATAAATATCTCTTTGATATCCCCAGGGTCAAACTTAATCTGTGTAAACACTCTATGCAAATTAAGGGACCTAGTCTATGGAACTCACTCCCTAGTGAATTGAAAAACTGTAAAACTTTTGCCTTATTTAAAAGCAAAACCAAAAAGTACCTAACTTCATCTATTTAGTTTCCTACACTGAGCTTTAAATTTGCTCTGTACCTAGTGGTACCCAATCTCATAATTTTTATGTAATATCAAACAACCTTATCATTGTGTTCATTGCTGTCTTCTTTTATGTGCTAGCCATATGCTGTATTGTGACTACCAATTTTTGTCAACTACCATTCAAGCTGTCATTGCAATCAATCTTATATTGTTTCTGCTGTATTGTGCCTACCAATTTGTTGTCAACTACCATTTTAAGCTGTCATTGCAATCAATCATAGCTACCTATGTGCTTTAATATACTGTACCTATAATTTTCTCTCATCTTTTTTTTTTTTCATTCCATGTAATCTGTTATCATTTTTTTGTCTATAAATTTTGCAAGTATTTACCTCCTTAAAATTTTCTTAGATTAAGGACCTGCCCGAAACGCTGTGCGTGCTAGTGGCTTTACAAGACTGTAATTACCATAATTGTATCCTCACATTCCTTATGTACATTCTTGTATATGCATAAATAAATAAATAAATAAATAAATAAACTAAAGTCTTTGAAAATGTAATAAGTTTTACGAAACGCGCTCAAGTGTCGCGTCAGACTAGAAATAAAAATGAATTTTGGAGAATTGATTTTTGAATTACCACCAACAGTGAAAAGAAATGTATGAAAGATTGAGAAAATTCGTGTTAGAATTATTAATCTTACTTTTTCGGTCATATTTAATAATATATGTCTACAGGAAAGACTGCTACCAAAATATACTAATATATATATATATATATATATATATATATATATATATATATATATATATATATATATATATATATATATATATATAAATATACTTTTTCGGTCATATTTAATAATACACATATATATATATATATATATATATATATATATATATATATATATATATATATATATATATATATATATATATATTTATATATATATATATATATATATATATATATTTATATATATATATATATATATATATATATATATATATATATATATATATATATATATATATATATATATATATATATATATATATATATATTTGGACAACACCCTCCAGTGGGCCTCGAACCCAGAAAGCACAACTACCTTCCAGTAGCTGCTATAACTAGTACACCTTAACCCACTACACCACTCAGACCCTTAAAAGAAGTAGAGATTTCGAGGTATATATATACCTCAAATATCCCCACTTCCCAAGGGCACGAGACTAGTGAGGGGTTACTATACGGTTTTCATCAAGCCACTGTTAATGTGGGAGAACTCGTGTCCATGCTATAAGCCCGTACTTGCTTAAACCACAAATCACTTGTGGTTATTCTGTTGCCTAGTTCCTACGCAATTAGTGCAAGAATTTTGTAAATCTTGCCCAACTTGTGAAAAGACACAGCCCCAGACATGCCGCCCCCCTTCTGAAACCGATCGTCGAAACAGAGTTTATGCATCGCATACAAGTAGACCTGATAAACATGAGAAATTCTCCAGACGGAGTCTATAACTATATTTGCCATGTGGTAGATCATTTCAGCAAATATCATATTGTTTTTAATTTAAAATCTAAAACTGCCAGGGAAGTTGTTTTAATGCTGGAGGAGCGCATTTTAGCATATTTAGGACTCTCGAGAATTTTCCATTCAATGGCAAAGATATTGTAAACCTAATGCTGAAATGTCTTTTTGATCAGTGGGGGGGGGGGGGTAAAAAAAATTTTGACTGGAAGACCCCGTCACTTCCAGTCCTAGGATGTGTCGAAAATGGCAACAAAGTCATTCAGGACAAACTCCGCAAGTTGAAGATCGATTCAGGTTTAAAATGACGACTCAAGCTTTCTTTGGCCATCATTGTTACCAAAGCAGGCGATGAGTCACAATAACGTGGCTGAAGTATGATGACCAGACCACACACTAGAAATTGAAGAGACGACGACGTTTCGGTCCGTCCTGGACCATTCTCAAGTCGAAACGTCGTCGTCTCTTCAATTTCTAGTGTGTGGTCTGGTCATCATTGTTACCAAAGGTTATGTATGCCATGAATATCACGACTTCAGAGACTACAACATTATCGCCATATGAAGTAGTATTGGCATGCATGCTAGAGGAAATATTCTAGGAGGCACGTATTGGAGTAATAGATGAGGAAAAAATTACTGGAGTTAATATTGACGAGGATACAGAAAATGTTCTCATTTGGAGGTAGCTGGTGATGATGTGCTAGCGGCAGCTGGTGATGATGTGCTAAAAGTCGCTGGTGATGATGTGGTAGAGGTAGCTGGTGATGAATAAACTGCACCAATCACTGCCACTACTCACACCAATGCAATAATACGGAGATTGATAGCAGTGCTTCACATTCGACAATGTTAAATTATTTAACAGATGATGAGATCATAAACATTGGAACAAATGAACAGCTCTCTGACCTTCATATAAAGGCTGCATGTGACCTCATCAAACAAACTATGCCAAGCGTAGAAGGTCTTCATGACCCAGTGTTGCAGCGGGACCTCTCCTGGCCAGCTGTATTAGGTGAATTTATTCAAATAATTCAAGTTGATGGTTGTCACTGGGTCACCGTTTCCAACACTGGAGAAACTGGACAAATTAACATATACGACACCAGGCATAAATTACCATCCAAATCTACTGAAGTTTTCTTGTGTGCTCTTGCTAATTGCCAGGATGATAAGCTGATTTGCAATATAAGGAATGTCAGCAGACACAGGGACTCAAGTATGAGTGTTGTGTATGCTGTGGCGTTTGCTGCATCACCTGCAAATGGTGAAGATTCGGTGAACCTTGTATATGATGTGCAAAATATGAGACAACATCTACAAGAGAACTTTAAAGGAAAGTGTCTCACCTCATTCCCTACAGCTCAGACACTGAGAAGAAAACGAATCAACTAGTCATGCTCGATGGAAGTGTACTGCATTTGCAGAAAGCCAAATGATTTGAAGCTGATGGTATGCTGTGACTCTTACAATATTTGGCACCATGGATCATGTGTAGGTGTTACAGAATGTAATGATGATTCGTGGATTCGTTTCTTGTGCGCTAGCAAGTTGTGAATTATAATTTAAAAATTATAATTAAAAATTATAATATCTGCAAAATAACAATTCACTTAGGGTATATTACACTAACAGTAGAAGTCTAAGAAATAAAATTAACGAATTAAATGCTCTTGTCTGCACAGAAAAAATAGATATTATTGCACTTACCGAAACGTGGATGAATGTAGAAAATAGAGAACTATTAGCTGAATATCAAATATATGGATTTAAACTATTTCACACAGATAGATATATTAGACGAGGAGGTGGAGTAGCCATATATGTTAGGGACAATTTGAAATGTAGTCTCAAAGAGGGAATCAAAACAGAGCCACACACAGAAACTATTTGGATTGAATTAAACGAAAAAGCTAATAATATTATAATAGGAGTAATATATAGGCCACCAAATTTAGACAGAATGGAAGCAAAGCATCTATGGGATGAAATATCTAGAGCATCTAGATCTAACAGTATTTATGTCATGGGTGACTTTAATTTTAGCGGAATAAACTGGTTGAACAAAACAGGGAATAGTGAAGCAGAAGATTTTCTAGAATTAATTGACGATTGCTTTCTTACGCAACACATTAAGGAACCAACACGGGAAAATAATATTTTAGATTTAGTGTTAACTAACAGGGAAACGCAAATTAATGACATCGAAATAGGGAGTGAGCTAGGGAGCAGTGATCACAAAGAAATCAGATTTAGCATAGAATGGAATAGACCAGTAGGAGAAAATTCTGTTAAAGTGCCAGATTTTCGAAAAGCTGATTTTAATAGCCTAAGAAATTTTTTGGGTCAAAATGATTGGAAAGTCTTGGGTATGGGGTGTGGGCCGGTCTTGGAGCGAGACATGAACCCAGCGATAGGTGACTTAAATGGGGATTTCGATGTGGATTCAATATATAACTTATTTAAGAATATTCTAAACAAAGCACAGGAACGTAGTATACCATACAAATTGAATAGATCGAATACTAATGACCCAAAGTGGATAACAAAGAATTTGAAGAACCTTATAGGTAAAAAGAGAGCTTGGTACAAAAGGATTAAAAATGGGGAGGTCACTTTAGAACAGGAATTCGTACAACTGGTTAGAAATGTTAAAAAAGAGATAAGGAAAGCAAAAAGAAACTATGAAGTTCGCATAGCAGGGCAAGCAAAGACAAATCCTAAAGGGTTTTTTCAGTTATATCGTACTAAGACTAGGGAAAGGATAGGTCCATTAAAAACTGAGACAGGTCAAATAACAGATAGTGATGAAGAGATGAGTAGTATTTTTAATAAATATTTTGTATCTGTATTTACTAAAGAGGAACTTAACAATATGCCTTCAGCCGAACAAGTCTATGTGGGTGGGGACGAGGACAGGTTGACGAGTTTAGCAGTTACCAGGGAGGATGTTCTTAAACAAATAGTAAAACTCAAACCAAACAAATCCCCAGGGCCGGATGAAGTGTTTGCTAGGGTGCTTAAAGAATGCAAAGAGGAGCTTTGTGACCCACTGTCAACCATATTTAATAAATCAATAGAGTCAGGCAGAGTGCCAGAGTTTTGGAAAGTTGCTAATGTGATACCAGTTTTTAAGAAAGGAGATAGATCACTTGCGTCTAACTATCGACCAATTAGCCTAACGTCTATTGTGGGAAAGTTACTCGAATCTATAATAGCAAATAAAATTCGTCTTCATCTTGAAAAACATAAATTAATAATTGAGTCGCAACATGGTTTTATAAATGGCCGTTCATGTTTAACAAATTTGTTATCTTTTTATTCTAGCATTGTTGAGGCAGTTGATAGTGGTAAGGATTGCGATGTTGTATACCTTGACTTTAGCAAAGCTTTTGATACAGTGCCACATGAAAGACTGATTAAAAAGATAGAGTCTCATGGTATTGGGGGTGCTATATTAAGCTGGATTAGGGCATGGCTATACCAAAGGAAACAGAGAGTTAGTATAAATGGAATCAAGTCAGAGTGGGAAAATGTTGTAAGTGGAGTGCCTCAAGGCTCTGTCCTGGGACCTCTGTTGTTTATAATATATATAAATGATTTAGATTCAGGTTTGAGTAGCAACATTTGCAAATTTGCCGATGATACGAAAATCGGTAGGGAAATTAATTCGGAGGAGGACTCACTATCACTTCAAGTTGATCTAGATAGGGTTTTGAAATGGTCAAAGGATTGGCAGATGCAGTTTAATGCTGATAAATGTAAAGTTCTGAGGTTAGGTAATGATGATAGAGTTACAAGATACGAGCTAGATTTGACTTAAATGGGGATTTATGACTTAAATGGGGATTTCGATGTGGATTCAATATATAACTTATTTAAGAATATTCTAAACAAAGCACAGGAACGTAGTATACCATACAAATTGAATAGATCGTATACTAATGACCCAAAGTGGATAACAAAGAATTTGAAGAACCTTATAGGTAAAAAGAGAGCTTGGTACAAAAGGATTAAAAATGGGGAGGTCACTTTAGAACAGGAATTCGTACAACTGGTTAGAAATGTTAAAAAAGAGATAAGGAAAGCAAAAAGAAACTATGAAGTTCGCATAGCAGGGCAAGCAAAGACAAATCCTAAAGGGTTTTTTCAGTTATATCGTACTAAGACTAGGGAAAGGATAGGTCCATTAAAAACTGAGACAGGTCAAATAACAGATAGTGATGAAGAGATGAGTAGTATTTTTAATAAATATTTTGTATCTGTATTTACTAAAGAGGAACTTAACAATATGCCTTCAGCCGAACAAGTCTATGTGGGTGGGGACGAGGACAGGTTGACGAGTTTAGCAGTTACCAGGGAGGATGTTCTTAAACAAATAGTAAAACTCAAACCAAACAAATCCCCAGGGCCGGATGAAGTGTTTGCTAGGGTGCTTAAAGAATGCAAAGAGGAGCTTTGTGACCCACTGTCAACCATATTTAATAAATCAATAGAGTCAGGCAGAGTGCCAGAGTTTTGGAAAGTTGCTAATGTGATACCAGTTTTTAAGAAAGGAGATAGATCACTTGCGTCTAACTATCGACCAATTAGCCTAACGTCTATTGTGGGAAAGTTACTCGAATCTATAATAGCAAATAAAATTCGTCTTCATCTTGAAAAACATAAATTAATAATTGAGTCGCAACATGGTTTTATAAATGGCCGTTCATGTTTAACAAATTTGTTATCTTTTTATTCTAGCATTGTTGAGGCAGTTGATAGTGGTAAGGATTGCGATGTTGTATACCTTGACTTTAGCAAAGCTTTTGATACAGTGCCACATGAAAGACTGATTAAAAAAATAGAGTCTCATGGTATTGGGGGTGCTATATTAAGCTGGATTAGGGCATGGCTATACCAAAGGAAACAGAGAGTTAGTATAAATGGAATCAAGTCAGAGTGGGAAAATGTTGTAAGTGGAGTGCCTCAAGGCTCTGTCCTGGGACCTCTGTTGTTTATAATATATATAAATGATTTAGATTCAGGTTTGAGTAGCAACATTTGCAAATTTGCCGATGATACGAAAATCGGTAGGGAAATTAATTCGGAGGAGGACTCACTATCACTTCAAGTTGATCTAGATAGGGTTTTGAAATGGTCAAAGGATTGGCAGATGAAGTTTAATGCTGATAAATGTAAAGTTCTGAGGTTAGGTAATGATGATAGAGTTACAAGATACGAGCTAGATGGTGTTGTGATTGCGAAGTCGGATTGCGAAAGGGATCTGGGAGTTATGATTAGTAAGAATTTAAAACAAAAGGATCAATGCATAAATGTTCGTAATAAGGCAAATCGGACACTTGGATTTATTAATCGCAGCGTTAGTAACAAGACACCTGGTGTGGTTCTCAAGCTATATCTTGCTCTAGTTAGGCCCCATTTAGATTATGCAGTTCAGTTTTGGTCGCCATATTATAGAATGGATATAAATTCACTTGAACGTGTCCAGCGTAGGATGACTAAGTTAATTCCCCAAATTAGAAATCTTTCATATGAAGAAAGATTAACAAAGCTTAAGTTGCATTCACTGGAAAGGCGAAGAGTTAGGGGTGACATGATAGAGGTTTACAAGTGGATGAATGGACATAACCGGGGGGATATTAATAGGGTATTAAAAGTATCAACACAGGACAGAACACGAAACAATGGATATAAATTGGATAAGTTTAGATTTAGGAAAGACTTGGGTAAATACTGGTTCAGTAACAGGGTTGTTGATTTGCTTCAGAATGGAAGCAAAGCATCTATGGGATGAAATATCTAGAGCATCTAGATCTAACAGTATTTATGTCATGGGTGACTTTAATTTTAGCGGAATAAACTGGTTGAACAAAACAGGGAATAGTGAAGCAGAAGATTTTCTAGAATTAATTGACGATTGCTTTCTTACGCAACACATTAAGGAACCAACACGGGAAAATAATATTTTAGATTTAGTGTTAACTAACAGGGAAACGCAAATTAATGACATCGAAATAGGGAGTGAGCTAGGGAGCAGTGATCACAAAGAAATCAGATTTAGCATAGAATGGAATAGACCAGTAGGAGAAAATTCTGTTAAAGTGCCAGATTTTCGAAAAGCTGATTTTAATAGCCTAAGAAATTTTTTGGGTCAAATTGATTGGAAAGGCTTGGGTATGGGGTGTGGGCCGGTCTTGGAGTGAGACATGAACCCAGCGATAGGTGACTTAAATGGGGATTTCGATGTGGATTCAATATATAACTTATTTAAGAATATTCTAAACAAAGCACAGGAACGTAGTATACCATACAAATTGAATAGATCGTATACTAATAACCCAAAGTGGATAACAAAGAATTTGAAGAACCTTATAGGTAAAAAGAGAGCTTGGTACAAAAGGATTAAAAATGGGGAGGTCACTTTAGAACAGGAATTCGTACAACTGGTTAGAAATGTTAAAAAAGAGATAAGGAAAGCAAAAAGAAACTATGAAGTTCGCATAGCAGGGCAAGCAAAGACAAATCCTAAAGGGTTTTTTCAGTTATATCGTACTAAGACTAGGGAAAGGATAGGTCCATTAAAAACTGAGACAGGTCAAATAACAGATAGTGATGAAGAGATGAGTAGTATTTTTAATAAATATTTTGTATCTGTATTTACTAAAGAGGAACTTAACAATATGCCTTCAGCCGAACAAGTCTATGTGGGTGGGGACGAGGACAGGTTGACGAGTTTAGCAGTTACCAGGGAGGATGTTCTTAAACAAATAGTAAAACTCAAACCAAACAAATCCCCAGGGCCGGATGAAGTGTTTGCTAGGGTGCTTAAAGAATGCAAAGAGGAGCTTTGTGACCCACTGTCAACCATATTTAATAAATCAATAGAGTCAGGCAGAGTGCCAGAGTTTTGGAAAGTTGCTAATGTGATACCAGTTTTTAAGAAAGGAGATAGATCACTTGCGTCTAACTATCGACCAATTAGCCTAACGTCTATTGTGGGAAAGTTACTCGAATCTATAATAGCAAATAAAATTCGTCTTCATCTTGAAAAACATAAATTAATAATTGAGTCGCAACATGGTTTTATAAATGGCCGTTCATGTTTAACAAATTTGTTATCTTTTTATTCTAGCATTGTTGAGGCAGTTGATAGTGGTAAGGATTGCGATGTTGTATACCTTGACTTTAGCAAAGCTTTTGATACAGTGCCACATGAAAGACTGATTAAAAAAATAGAGTCTCATGGTATTGGGGGTGCTATATTAAGCTGGATTAGGGCATGGCTATACCAAAGGAAACAGAGAGTTAGTATAAATGGAATCAAGTCAGAGTGGGAAAATGTTGTAAGTGGAGTGCCTCAAGGCTCTGTCCTGGGACCTCTGTTGTTTATAATATATATAAATGATTTAGATTCAGGTTTGAGTAGCAACATTTGCAAATTTGCCGATGATACGAAAATCGGTAGGGAAATTAATTCGGAGGAGGACTCACTATCACTTCAAGTTGATCTAGATAGGGTTTTGAAATGGTCAAAGGATTGGCAGATGAAGTTTAATGCTGATAAATGTAAAGTTCTGAGGTTAGGTAATGATGATAGAGTTACAAGATACGAGCTAGATGGTGTTGTGATTGCGAAGTCGGATTGCGAAAGGGATCTGGGAGTTATGATTAGTAAGAATTTAAAACAAAAGGATCAATGCATAAATGTTCGTAATAAGGCAAATCGGACACTTGGATTTATTAATCGCAGCGTTAGTAACAAGACACCTGGTGTGGTTCTCAAGCTATATCTTGCTCTAGTTAGGCCCCATTTAGATTATGCAGTTCAGTTTTGGTCGCCATATTATAGAATGGATATAAATTCACTTGAACGTGTCCAGCGTAGGATGACTAAGTTAATTCCCCAAATTAGAAATCTTTCATATGAAGAAAGATTAACAAAGCTTAAGTTGCATTCACTGGAAAGGCGAAGAGTTAGGGGTGACATGATAGAGGTTTACAAGTGGATGAATGGACATAACCGGGGGGATATTAATAGGGTATTAAAAGTATCAACACAGGACAGAACACGAAACAATGGATATAAATTGGATAAGTTTAGATTTAGGAAAGACTTGGGTAAATACTGGTTCAGTAACAGGGTTGTTGATTTGTGGAACCAATTGCCGCGTAACATTGTGGAGGTGGGGTCCCTCGATTGTTTCAAGCACGGGTTGGACAAGTATATGAGTGGGATTGGGTGGTTATAGAATAGGAGCTGCCTCGTATGGGCCAATAGGCCTTCTGCAGTTACCTTTGTTCTTATGTTCTTATTTGTGGAACCAATTGCCGCGTAACATTGTGGAGGTGGGGTCCCTCGATTGTTTCAAGCACGGGTTGGACAAGTATATGAGTGGGATTGGGTGGTTATAGAATAGGAGCTGCCTCGTATGGGCCAATAGGCCTTCTGCAGTTACCTTTGTTCTTATGTTCTTAGATGGTGTTTTGATTGCGAAGTCGGATTGCGAAAGGGATCTGGGAGTTATGATTAGTAAGAATTTAAAACAAAAGGATCAATGCATAAATGTTCGTAATAAGGCAAATCGGACACTTGGATTTATTAATCGCAGCGTTAGTAACAAGACACCTGGTGTGGTTCTCAAGCTATATCTTGCTCTAGTTAGGCCCCATTTAGATTATGCAGTTCAGTTTTGGTCGCCATATTATAGAATGGATATAAATTCACTTGAACGTGTCCAGCGTAGGATGACTAAGTTAATTCCCCAAATTAGAAATCTTTCATATGAAGAAAGATTAACAAAGCTTAAGTTGCATTCACTGGAAAGGCGAAGAGTTAGGGGCGACATGATA